>NW_011888803.1:11359323-11384263 GCF_000151845.1 Pteropus vampyrus
ACTGCCTACCTACTGGATAGCTATGGCGATTAAATGAGATAATACATATAAAGCTAATACTCAGTACATAGTATGTATCTAGTAAGTTCTTATTATTATTTCCAAAGAATATCTTAAAAGTTAATGGGACCAACCACTTCTATCATGAGTGCATGCATGTGTGTGTGTGTTTGTGTGTGTGCACGCGTGCGCACGCGTGTTAGAGGATATAAAATATAGAGAGAGATGATTTTTGACCCAAAGTTTTATAGTATCTTATTCTTAAGTTCTTAGCACCACCACCCTCTCCTCTGGCACAAATTTAACTCTCATTTTAGGGTCAAGACCACATTTGATCACATTACGTCTTGGGCAACTGTCTCACAGGACATGTTCTAAGGGAAGTTTAATTCTCCCTGCCCAAGCATTTTTAATGGCATAGAGTCAAGGATTTCAAAACTGTTTCCAGAGGTGGGTTTTATCTTGCAGTTCTTAACTCAGAAAGTACTAATGGTTTCGACAGTGTTAACAGCTGAAACTTAAAACGACACTGTTTTCTGTTAGCTCAAGATCCTTCCCACAAAGCTCAGAAATGGTCTGGGGAGCAGATGTGCACAGAGTAGTCAGAATGTTGGTGGTTTTGGTTTAGAATTTAGATTTTACTTTCACTATTACTAGGCAAAATCAACTGACACCAAATACAAAACAATATAAAACAGGAATAGCAGGTTGTTCTTTAAAAGCAAGCCCAGCATTGAAAAATTAAGGCTTAAGCAGATACATGTACATATTTAATTTTAGTATAAACTTTTGTGAGCTAAAAGGTTCAGTTTCTAGAGCCTTCTATTTAATATAAGTTTTACTGAAAAGTCAGAACCAGTACAAGAAATAGAAACACTTTAAAACTTTTTCTTTCAACATTTAATACCAGGCTTTATGCTAGGTGTCAACATAGAGATGCATAAAGATACAGTAGTGAAGCAAAAATGTAAGGAGATAAGTGACAGCACACCAAGGTAAGTGTTGAGATAGAGGTTCAAAACTAAGTGCTGTGAGAGCACAAGGAAGGGAGAATTGCCTGGAGCCTGCAGAGCTTCACAGAGAACGCACCTTTTGAAATATGATTTCGAGGAATGATATATCCCACCTTGCATTTTCTTGTCGCTAACAACAAAACAATGTAATATAAATACCAATCCCATACAACTCACTCGAGGGGTTTCAGATATTTTTTCTCAGTCTCACTAGAAACTTAAAAAGTAAGTATTGATGTTTCAGGAGACAGGTTGGGAAATTGGAGTTCAAAGATTAAGAAGCTCAATCACATAGCTAATGAGTACTGGACCCAGGATTTGAGCCCAGATTTGTATCATTCCAAATCACTTATTGTGGCCCTGCACTGCCCAGAAAGATCTACTTCTGTTCCCTATTGCCAGCTAGTTTGTGGAGTCTATGACTGGGAACTCGCTTTGGAAGCCTATCTAGAATGTCGAACTTCGGCCTAAACAATTGGATGTTAACTGAAAGGTCAAGATCACAGTGACTCTGTATACACAGTTCACCTGGCCCGCAGTACCCTCTCTTTTCTCTGAACTTCAACCACATTTAGTTTGAAATGGTTTATTGTGATTCGTATGCTTGCCAGGTTCCCTCTTCCATGCTCTATGAAGACCTTGAAGTCAGGGAATAAGCCTTATACTTCTTTGAGACCCTCAGGGTCCAGCATTTACGCAAGTTAGCTGATTGCTGATTCTCTTTGGTGCTTTACAGAGGGCTTGTTAAGTGTGTATGTTGATTTGAGTTAGCTTGACTAAAGTGAGGTAACTAGACTTAAGGTTCACATGCTATAAAATAATTTTTCAAAAAGCGACCTAGGCAGTATAACACAGTGGTTTTCAGATCAGTGTCACTCATCCTTTAGTGTGTATGTAGATCAACTGACTACATGTAGAATTGTCCAATTCACCCTATTAGAAAACAGGCACAGAGTAGACAACTGTATTGCAATTAAGCAAGTGGAAGGGGAAAGTGGGGAGACTCAACTTGTGGGGCTCATACCCCGTTTCCAAATCTTGTTGCTGTTTCCAGTTCTGCTGTCAGGGCAATGAAGAGTAGTAAGAGTACATAACAGCTACCTTAACTGAGTACTTATAAAGTGCTTGGCACTGTTCTCGCTGCTATAAGCATGTTATCTAAATCTCATAGTACCCTATAATACTATAGTTATATCATTGATGATGGGGGAAAAAACTAGCAGTTACTTCCTTAAATTTATAAAGAGTAGGGATTTACTCCTAGTTCATCTGAGTCAAAAGTCTAGGGTTGAATGGTTCCTTGACACTGGGCAGCCAGGGAGCAGTCCAGCTATGTTTAAGCTTGAGGTCAAAGTGCCATTGGTACAAGAAGGACAGAGCGCACTCAGACTGGCAGAATAAGGCCCTCCACAGGTTTGTGCTCTTAGCACTTACCTCATTGTGGGTCTAACTATCTAATAGCTGGAGATGCCTCAGACAATACCTGGTGGCTTGCAAGGTACTCGAATTCTTTTAGTAAATTCCTAATGTCAGCCTCTGCCTTTTCCTTAGGAACACTCCAGGAATTTTTTCCATCTGCTGTCTAGGAGGAAGGCTCCACCCTAGATTTTCGTCTTGATTTAGGTTAATTAAGGCTAGTGTTAGACTTATCTTTTAAGGCCTAATAGGATTCAAGGTTGTCTCCCGGGATGGAAAGGTAACAAAGGTACTGGAATTGTAAAGGTGTAGAAGTTGCCAGAGGAGCAGGCAGAAAGCAATTTAAAAGCTCAAGAGAACAGCTTTTGGACAATTTTCATTTTGGCTTGGAAATAGAAATGGGGTAAAAAGAGATGCCTGCTTTCAGTAGAAGAACAAACCAACTAGTGAAAAAACGATTAGTTGGCATTAATTGCTCCATTCACGTACATCCATCCGTCTTTTCCTGACTGCCAAGACAGAGTAATAATTTAATTTTTGGTGCTCGTAGAATAGCTGATATTGATAAGACATCCCAGAAGAAGATTTCATATTACTCAGCGATCTTGTCTGTCCATTTTTTCACTGGGCATATTTTCCCATATAGATAGCTGTCAGCTATCAAGAAGGCAGTTTGCTTTTCAACCTGAAAATGGGTAGGAGAACGTTGAAAAGAAAAGCATGGTTCAGATCAATAAATGAGGCGAACCCCTCCCCCATACTCTTAAACAACAGGTGGTTTTTGAGGTGCACCATCAACTCCTTTCCGCACAGCATGAAACTGTAGGCGGTAGGCGGTGCATTCGATTTCAGCGTCCCTGGAACCCGCTGCTGAGAGATCTAGCAGCCTGGCTGTCTCGTAACATGGGAGTTCCTGCCGGAGAGGCGACTCGAGTGTCAAGGGGCTGATGGGCTTCACGGTCCAGGGAAATTGGCTTTTGCCTTCCTTCTTCATCGTCTACGCCGATGCGTCCCACGACCCCTCCCACTCTTCTGTTTTCAGGCGGGGAGGGAGATAAGGAGGCGGGATTATCTCTACCGTGACCCCGGTCCTTCCCAGGAGTTCCCAGAAGGGCTATTTTTAGTGGTAGCTGTCCCCTCTATCTTACCCCGGGGAGGGAGGGCTGCGGTAGCCGAGCGGACGCTGCGCGCAGAGAAGCCTCGGGTTTTCCGCGCATTGTTCGGGATGGGGGGCGGGGGGAAGGTACTAGACCCAGCCGATTCCCCTCGGCAGAGCCGCCAGGTGGGCGGATCAGAGGCCGGAGGGGCCCCGCGGGGGAGCAGTGGGAGGCTTTTTTTCCACGTCCTGAAGGAAGTCCCCAGCGGGGGGGCGGCAACCCTCGCCGGCGGGTGCCCGGCCCGGGGTGGTCTCTACAGAGGAGGAAGTTCCCGGGCACAGCGGCCTGCGTCACAGCGGGGCTGGGACCGCGGGGTGGGCTGGCGGGCGGCGGTGGCGACCCCGGGGCTGGGCGCTGGGCGGCGCTGGCTGCCGCTGGCCCGGCTGCGCGCGGGGCGGCGCTGGAGGCGGCTCCGACCGCGCCGGGGAGGCGGCGTTAGCTGCGTCCCGGCTCGGAGCCCGCGAAGAGGACGAGGAGGAAGGCGCCGCCGTGGCCGCGGTTGCAGTGCCCCGGACGCAACAAGCCATGAGCAGCGGCCCTGGGGGCGACCCTGCTGTCGCTGGCAGCTTCTGAGCCGGATCGGGAGACAGATCTTGGTTCCCCAGCACCTTCCGCAGCCAGCACCCTCGCGTCTAGAGGTAAGGGCGGGGACCGCGGAGGGATGGAGAGGAGCGGCCCGCAGAGGACCGCGGGCTCGGTCCTCTAGGTGCGCTGGAGCCTGGACTCGCCCCGCCTCGCCTGCGTCCCTGCCTCCTCCCGGCTTTCGGGCGGGCGGAGTGTGGTCGCCTGCCCACCGTGTGATCGGTCCCTGGAGCCATATGCTGCTAGGGCTCAGGGACCCGCCAGTCCCTACCCCACCCACCCAAGCGTCCGGGCGCGGGTCCCCAGCCT
Organism: Pteropus vampyrus; assembly: GCF_000151845.1. Taxonomy (NCBI): domain Eukaryota; kingdom Metazoa; phylum Chordata; class Mammalia; order Chiroptera; family Pteropodidae; genus Pteropus; species Pteropus vampyrus. The sequence continues at coordinate 11,363,801 of NW_011888803.1, forward strand.
GGCGCCAAGCTCAGCGCGGCCGCAGCAGGTTCTGCGGACTTGGGGGAGGGGGCGAGGATAAAATGGGGCCAGCGCCGGGGGCGGTCGTCGTTCTTTATTACCTTACACATCTCTGAGACCCCAGGGCCTGTCCCTTCTGGTCTGCTCTCCCCTAACTACCGCCGAGCTCCTGAAGTTAGCACTTTGGGGAGAGAGGAATTGAAGGTCTCGGAAGGGACCGAGAGCACGATGCCGCTTCCTTGCAGGACCCGAGGGGAGAAAGGGTTGAGCCGGATCGCGCGGGCCCCACAAGCCAGGTGAAAAGGCCGGCGATTGAGGCCAGGACCGTTGCCTTGGACCCAAATCCAGGCTCGCCGGTCTTTCCCATTCCAGCGGGTCCCCAGCAAGGTGGTGATTAAGGATGGAGTAAGCAACTCAGTAGCTTTAGGTTGTGTTCTGTAGACTCTTAATTCCTTTCTTTTCTCCCTCAGCCAGTTCTTCCCTCCCCCACCCTACGCCGGCCGGTGTACATCAGATTCCAGTTCCTTCAGAACACTGACACCTAGACCCCCGTCCCAGGTCGGATATTTTAGAGTGTTAGGGCCAAACTTCACTTGGTTTCAAATGCGTTTAAAGCATTTTAAACGCGCAGCAAACCAGTTAGGAAACACTTTCAAGTCCCCATCCTCGTTAAAGTAAAAAATAAGAATCAATCAGTCTTTGTAGGAGTGCTGGCATTAGGCAGAGGGAGGCTTGAATGGCCCTATTTAACGCACCGTTACGCGGGAGGAATAGGTAAAAGACATGGCAGTCCTCTTTTAGTCACACACTTCTTACAAGCCCTCGGTAATGTACGAAATGCAGCCTTAAGCAACGGTCACATTTCCGGACAGGTATGTAGTAGTTTCCTAAGGCATACTTGAGGCTTCTTCATGTACAAGTCATTAAAAATGCCATTGAGACGAGAGAGGAGGAAAAGTGGTAACCTCCTTGGTAGGCTCAGCACTGCAAAATCGCCAGGGCCAATCAGTTTTATAGGTATATACATTCTCTTCCCTTATTTTTTAATGATTTGTGTAAGCCCAAAATGAAAGCGGAACTTCACAAATTTGCTCAGATTCATAAACCCTGCGTTGGATGTGTGGACGAAAATAACAGGTTAGATGTATACAACTATATGATGTTTGCATTTCTTGTGACTCGTTTAAGTAGAAAAAATCAAGGATGTAACCCCGATTTGCTTTACTTTGGAGTGATTAAACACTTTCTCTAGCTTAAGTTGTTTGTTTTTGAGGGGGAGATGGGGAGCAGCTTTGCAAGGATGGATATCTTTCATGTTTCACATCATAGATATTGAGCATAGATAGGGTCCACTAACCCAACAGTCTTATCAGTGATAGCATGTTTAATAATTTTCTTATTTGTAGAATTATCGAAGGCTTAATGGTACTAAATGTCATTTCTCAGATTGACTAAGCACTTTACTTGATGAAATGTTTTTAGACGGGAATGCTTTCAGTGAAAAAATGTATAAGGACTGTAGGAGAAAAGAATGACTAATTTTCCACTTACGTGAGGTTTATCTTTTTAAAAAAAAGTTAGCAATATTTTTAACTTATAAGATACCCAGTTTTTATCCAATTGTTGTTATGACTTTTTAATAGTCTGTAATATTTAGAGTCACCAATAACGTTATAATAAGTTTTAAAAGAATGGAGTGGAAATGTATATGTTTTGCCAAGCATCATGCTAATGATTTAATATGGTATACATTACTGTAATATAGTCTACCTACTCTAGGAACCTGACACACATTATCTCAGAATCTTACAACAAACCCGGAAGGTAGTTGATGCCATCCACATTTCACAGAAGAGAGGCTCAGAGTTTGTGACTTGCCCAAGACCATTCGGCTAAATTAATGCCTGAATGAGGCCAAGCCTTTTTAGCTTTAATAATGTACTTTTCCATTATTCAAAGCTTCCTCTTTGTTTTTCCTACATAAATTTGTTAACTACCATTATTTCTGTTTGCAAAACTGAGGTCAAGGAAGTAAAGTCACCTGTTCAGGGTTTTTCATGTAATTAGTATATAGCAGAATTCAGATTTGGAATCAGGGCCATCTGTTCTCCCAAACCCTTATTCTTGCCACTGATCTCTATTAAATGACTGATTAAAGCTTAACCTAATGGACATGTCACTTATGCTCGTCAGCTGTTCTCATGATGATGATGGTCTCGTGGGCTACATTACACCCCCAAAGACTTTCTACCCTGGAGTGTTGGCTGGAAGCATATTGCAAAGAGGGTGACATTACTATGGAGGTATCCTTGAATCTACTTAATTTATTTTAAAATATAAATCATTCTAGATTGGCATAGGGTAAAGGACATGACCTCAAGATAGGAAAGGCTGGTATCAAATTCTGGCTCTACTGAACAGTAGAAGTGCTAGCTAATTCACATTACCGATTTCTCTGAGCCCCATTTTCCTCATATGTAATGGGGTTCATAAAGCCTCCCTGGCTGGATCATCATTAGGATTAAGTGTAACAATACATACAAAGGGCAGGTCCTATCACCTAGTAGGTTCTTAGTAGATAGGAGGGATTAACACCCTTGTATTCTAGCACTGATTGAAATTTCTACTCTATTTCACTTTCTGTATATTTTATGTGCATGTAGTAATTAGTGTTATCAGTGAGTCACTCTTTATATGGTTGTACAAAGGTCTAATCTGGTTTTTAGCATCTTTAACTTTTGAATCTCATCCTTTTTTTGTAGTCCTGACTTAGAAACATTTACTCACCTTACACAGTTTTTCTTTTGTTCCACTCTGCACATTTTTTAGAACTTTACTAGCCATGTTTTAATTGGTTGGAATTTGTATTTTTTGGCAAAAACATTTTCCTGTTTTCTTGATTTCTCAGTCTTGCTTATCACTCAGGGAAGGCACCATGAACAACCCAGTACCTCCCCACCACATACCTCACCCTTAACCTCTACCAGCTGAAATTCTGCATCTCCTTTAAGGCTCAGCCTAAATGTTACATCCTTTCTGAGCTTACGTACCTTCCATTTTAAATCTTTTGTCTACTCACTTACAATTCAGATTACATGTACCCCTAGTGCTTAAAAATTATTTAAAAAATTTTTTTAGTTATTTTCCCAAGTAATACCCTATGAAAGACTATAAACTCTTCGAGGAAAGGTACATTTTTCTATTTCTTTATAATTTTGCTTTGTGTAAAACATAGACGGTTTCTATTTCCTGAATGAAAGATGAGTCAGGTATTCTGTGAGAGAGCCTTACAGTAATTAGGAGAAACACCTAAATTATTTGTCTTTGTTACATGATTGTTAGTGGCACCTTCCTCTATATTTTGAGACTTGTTCGTCCAAGCCTCCTACACAGATTTAACTGAAATTACATTTACTGAAAAGCCACAGTCTTAAAGCCATGGCCATTAGTTGTCATGTAAGATAGCGATGTTTCATTAATAAATTGCTCCTATGGTGGTATAATAACCTCATTAGTTTCAGGTATATTGAACACGTTAATAGTGTTTGAGTAGTTTGGCATTTCGATTGAGTAACAGTCCAGATGGATTTCTTTAATTAGGAATAGGATTTACCTAAGGGAGAGGAATACCTACCTTAGAAGACTGAGATAATAAGCAAGGAGGATTTCAAACCCCTTTGGTTGAAAACAGGACTAATCGTGGCATAGTATGGAGGCTCCTACCAGAAGTGATCTTAAAGAGAGAATTAGCATAGAGAAAAGACCCAGACAGTCTCACCACAAATATGAGGTGGAAAATACAAAAAGGAAGAGGTAAAAGAAATGAAGCATGACTATAATACTTTATGACTGAGGCCTGCTAGATATTGCTCATTCCTGGACTGTAGAAACAGGAAAGAGACTGTGGGGTCAAGATGGGCAAGAGAAACCAGTGTAGTATTGGACATCTAGCACACCACTCTACTCGCATTTGCTCCCAGGGCTGGCACAGAAAGGCAAGAGGGTTTTCTCAGAGCTTTGCTTAAAGTAGATAGTGTGGCAGGAATATATTGAAAATTTTCTAACTATTAAAGGTAGAGAATGACAACTCTTTTCCAATATCAGACATAAAACAAAAAAATAACCCAGGCTATCTACATAGAAGTATAACACACTATCACAACTTCTAGGAGTGAATTTAGGATCATTTTCTGGTGTTGCATAGGAGTCCTTTTAAAATATGGTTCTATGGTCTATGGTGTATCTAACTATGAATGGCAGTTGATAGAGAAACAGTAATTTGGCTTCAGAAAATGAAGAGAGTTCAGAAAAGGGAGAACTGGCAAAAGTGAAAAATCAATTTTACGTAAAATTGTTTTAAAGCTCAGAGAAGTAACAAAGTGTTCCAGATGACTGAGTGTTTTGAGTCAAAGAATCCAGGAGAACTATATGTTCTTCAAAAGAACACTTTAAGGACTCAGAAGAACCAAAGATATTCCCCTACTAGAGAAGGGTAGGAAGGCAGAGCAGAGTTCCTTTGGCTAAACCAAAAAACTGCCCAAGGGCTTGAAACACTGGAGAGAATGTAATGGAGCTCATAGAGAAGTGTTTCTCAACCTTTCTTTCATTAATACCCTCCCTCTCCAAGACTTTTTTAGATAAATCATAATATCACAGATACACTGGATATCTTTTATATACTGTGGCTTTTTAGTGGGCTACACACCACTATTTAAGATTTTTTTACCCTATCCCCAAGAACCAGTTTTTGTCGGGGACAAGATTGCCATCCTGTTGAGAACACATGATGTATGTAGCATGATTCTATATTATGTCCGAAACTCAAAAAAGAGCCACAAAAGACATAAAGAATAGTCAATATGTACATATGTTTGTATGAATGTATATGTATCTTAATTAAATTCTCTAGAATTAGATTGTTGCTTTTTATTTGCCTTTATACTTTATTGACTCTTAAACTGAAATACATATATAAAAAAATATAAGGCTTCTAGTTGTCTCAATTACACCTTGGCAAAATTATTGAATTCATAAAGTTATCTACCTGCATTCATAGATTTCCAGGATGGGAAGCTCTCCCCAAACTTTAAATGCTCAATATCCCTTATTTACTTCTGTTATGCTGGAAAGGCTCTGATAATAGCTATTTGTTTTTGCTGCTGGTAATTATATACAAGTATAAATTAGTTTGTCCTTATTAGAGCATTCATATTTTAAGCCATTTATTTATAATTATGAAACACTATGTTCCCTATCGAAGAGATTTCAGCTCATAACAAGTGGATATTTGGGGAGGGTGGGGCTTCTGAAGTCATACTTAGCTTTTTTATGTGTGGTTCCGTGTTTCGGTTCCCTAGGGAGCATAAGCCTAGGCTTCTCATGTCTAATCTTGGGAGCTGTAAGGGTTAGAGGAGTTTGGCTTCTTTATACATTGGCTTCTTTCAGCATTTAGAGCCTGTTTGTCCTTGCTTGCTCCCTTCCCCTCAAACACCTCATCTTCTCCTCCAGCTTTTACTTTAACCATATTGCTTTTTTCCCCTTTCCTTTATCCTCAAACCTTTAGAAATATCTTTGTTTTTCAGCATCCTTTCTCTCTGTTTGATTTTTGGAGTGGCACTGAACCTTCCATTAGGGCAGAGGCCATATAGGCCATGTCTGTCCTGTTCACGTCTGTATCCACAGCACCTGCACAGTGCCTGGGACATAGCTATTCAAGAAATAGTGGTGGAACAAATGTTAATGATATATTTTACAGTAACATTCCTAACCTACTATCTTGGATTGTATCCAGTTCTCTTTTAATTATTTTAAATTTTGGTATTAAAACTTTATCGTGTTCTTAGAAATTATCCTTAATGGAGTCATTAAATACACACACAAAAATATTTGTATATGTAATTGGAAATTAGGAGCAAGTATTCTATAAAATATGAAGTCAAGACATCAAAATAAATCTTAAAGACAAAGATTTACTAATTAAATCCTTATTTGGTCCCCAAATAAGCTAAATATATGAAAACTTATGGGTCCTGTGAGTTCTCCCTGTGTATCTGAAGAACTTGTCAAATCAATGAAAAGTACTAACTAGTCTTTCTCAAATATCTTAGCGATTTATGAGAATTAGAAACAGGTTCAAATATCCTTTTTTAATGGGAAAGATGTAGGTCATAAATCTCACTTCTGGAAAAATACTATAGAAAATTGTTTAGCTGATAACACCTTGATTTTTAAAAATAACTATGGGAATAGCTTCATTAGGAAAACACCGACAAGGCTCATTTGTATCACCTCCCTTAACATTAGCAAGGTTGAGAATAATGTTCTCATCAGCAAACAAGAAATACTGCCCTGCAGACAACTTTCTAGTTATTGCAGTTTCTGGTTCCCTATAACCAGAAAGTAGTTAAAATTGAGGAGCTAGCAGTTGAAGGTGTGTCTAGAGCTTGAATCTGAGTTGAGTGTTGAAACACTTTATCAAAGGATCTGGGTGGCATAATAGAAGACATGTATCTGTTAAGTGGCTATACATTCACATATATCTGTGGTAGATAAAGCAGCACAGTGTTGAAGCAAGGATTGGAAATGAACTTGGCGAAATGAAATGAAATGAAAAATAAAGAAATGAAATAGAACTAAGCAATGAAATTCAATTAAGGGAAGTATAGGGTCATACCTTGAAGAAAAACAAATCGACTAACCATACGAGTACACTAAATTTTTGTTTTGTTATGTTCATTATTATATCACTAGTATTTAGAACAATATCTAATATGTAGCAAGGGATCAGTAAATATCTGTTGAATGAATGAATGAAGGGCAAGACAGAAAGGCAAACTGTATGCCAATAGGACAAAAGTAAAATTATTCCTAAGGTGATGGTGATGGATAATTAGTAGACTGAATAGACTGCTAGAAAAAACTTTTTTGGACAAATCATTTCTAAACATATGTTAAATTTTTATTTCAGTCTTACATATTAAAAGGAAAGTTTCTGGTAAGTCAGTTAAAAAATTCATTCTTTCCAGGGACATTTTATAAGAATAGTGTGTGGTTAGATATTGTTAAATGAGATTTAAAAATGTGGATTCAAGGTCACTAACAGTTGACAGTTGACTGAGTGGCTCTTTAGCTGGCTTCCACGGACAAGTCTTATCCCATTCAATATTATACAAGAGGCCAGCCAGTACAATAAGGATGAAAAAAAAAAAGTAAAGACATAAATATTGGAAAGGAAGAAGTAAAAATATCTCTTACAAACTTTGTGTTTAGAAATTAGGGTTCCACGTCCTAAAGACAGTGAAGAAGGCTGACAGGACAAAAAATTGATTCATTTGAAATATAGTTTTGGAGGAGAACACAGCAGATACCCTGGACTACCAGAAAGAGGAACAAGTGGGTCCCAGAACAAATTAAGCCTGAAACATTGCTAGAGGCAAAAATGACAAAACCGAAGATGTCCTACTTCGGGCACATCATGAAAAGGAAGGGTTCTTTGGAAGACAGTAGTGCTGGGAAAAATAGAAGGCAGCAGAAAAACAGGAGGACTAAACCTGAGATGGATTGACTCCATAACAGAAGGTATAGGCATCAGTCTACAGGAGCTGAGCAGGGCTTTTGAGGACAGGACATTGTGGACATCACTCATTGAAAGTGTCGCCAGGAGTTGGGGCCGACTCAACGGCACATAACACAGCACATCCTAAGGAATCTACAAAGCAATGACTAAAAAATGAGTGCCACGCTAATCTATAACTGACATGCAGCTATTTAAAATTAACAGACAAGTAAGTAAATCTGCTTAAGTCAGCCCTTGTACATGAAAGTAAAGATGATTTTACTTATCCTGAAAGGGTATCTAATAATATAATCACATTATTAACATTTTACCTCTTAACTTTTTTTTTAACTTGATAGCTTTCCCTATAAATATGATTTCAGTAAACAGAATAGCCTACTGTTGGCCTAATTAAGGAATTAGGAGCAAATCAATTAAAACTAATTATTTCTAGCATCCCTTTTACTGTGAGTGCCACATCCTGCATTGTAGGAGAGGTAGCAGACCTTTGTGCTACTTTGAGGCTGTCTGGTATGTGTCAAACATGTTTTGAATATAAAAAAATGCTTTTTTTATTGCTCCAGATTTGGAACATAATCTTAAAGCCACATTTTAAAATGTTGTCAGATAAGAATAGAGATGCCCAGTGATAAGAGAAAGTCATATTTGTGGCTGTCTTATTAACCAGTAACAACTAAATCAGAAGGTGCACTAGAAATCTCAGAATTTTAATTTCTTTAGAAGCCAGGAATCTTATTCTGTTTTTTGCTTTCAGTTATTTATAATTTTGAAATATCAAAAAGCAGCACAAAAGCTATTTGAAAGCTATTTGCCTCTTCTGAAAGGATATATGTGGGTTGGGTGAGGAAAAATTAACTTGTCATTTGAGTAGAACATATGATAAGTAAATAATTTTATAGCCTCATATTGAGGAAAGGCCATCTCAAAAATAATCTTTCTGAGTTATCAATTATGTATTATATTAAACTACTTTAAAATGTAATTTTATTTCGATATGTTACTTACATAAATCATATAAGCTAAACGGATGACAGTATTTAGTGTTAAACTTTAGTTTTTAAGATAAAATTAATTTTATAAGGCATGTTGTAAGACAGTGATTATAGTCTTATTTGAATGTTATGAAGAATAAATTATGCTTATGTATAGATGTAATATATAGGTTAAAACTACTATGTGATACTATTTTACCAAAGATTATTCATTAATTACTTAATTTTAATATTCGTCCCAGGTCTTAAAATTAATTTTCTTGAGTCACAATTTACATTGCTACTTAAAAATATCACTGTTCATATTAAAAACTAATCAGAGAAATATGACATTCCATGGTTTCACATTACTGCAGCAGTGCCTGAAATTTATAACAACCAGTAAAGAAACAGGCTAGTTATAACTATAATTCAGTGTTGTTGAACATATCTACAAAGACTTAAATTTTTAGTGTAAATAAAGATCTGACTTATGAGAAATAAAAGGAATTTAGTAATTTCCAATTATATAGGCATCCTATCAGAGAATAGATTTGTCATGCATGAACTAATATACATTTTAACAGCTTTATTGAGATATAATTTACATACTCTATAACACTGATTTATTTAAAGTATACAATAAAGTATACAAAGTATACTTTAGTACATTTACAGAATTGTGCAGCCATTACCATAATCCAATTTTGAAACATTTTCATTGCCCTGAAAAGAAGCCTGTGCCCCTTTAGCTATCAGTACCCACTGTGTCCCCCACTTCTCCCAAGCTGTAGGCAGCCATGAATCTATCTATAGATTTGCCTATTCTGGACATTTCATGTAAATGGTATCATATGATATGTGGTCTTTCGTGACTGGCTTTTTTTATTAGCACATATTCAAGGTTCATCCATGTTACAGCATGTATCAATATGCCATTCCTTTTCACTGCCAGATAATACTCCTTTGTATGGATGGATACACCATATTTTCACTATCTAGTCATCAGCTGGTAGACACTTAGGTTATTTCCACTTCGGGACTATGAGGAATAATGCTCCTATGAACATTCATATATAAGTTTTTGTGTGGACATGTTTTCATGTCTCTGAGGTGTAAAAGTGGAATTGCTGGGTCATATAGTATCCCTGTGTTAACCATTTTTGTAAATGAGGTATAATTTTTGCATCATCTCCTATACTAGTATAAAGTCAAGGCTAAGACATTTAATGTCTTTGTAATAAAATTTAGCAAAATAGTTTAATTTTTCCAAGTAGCATCATTATCAGGAATGTTAATTGAACATTGAATTTTATATAATTTAATTATAATTTGCAAAGTACTATTAAAGCAATATTGAATCTCTTTGGGTTAAAAGTTCTGGTTGAGAAGTATAGAAAGGGCTGCTAAAGGCTTAACAAATAGCGATTTGCCTATTTTTTGGTTCCTTATCCTTAGCGACCTGGATACCACCCATTAACTCCAAACTTTTGTGCATTTTTTTTTTCTCTTTTAGTTGTGGGGCAATGGGGTGGGAGATATTTTTTATATTCCGTTATTTGAGATATATATAAGTATTTATTAGCTTCTGCTTGGAATATGTGAACTTCATTCATTTGAGGCTTCAGAGCTTTCTTAATTTACCTTCGGAAAGAGGTAAAAGCACTTTTAAATGTAAAACATCTTGTATTGGCTAACATTCCTTCACTACTGTCTTGCCTGAGATGGTGATGGAGGGTACTATCTCGATAAATTGTGGATTCTATCTGTTTTGGTCTTCTTAGAACTATTCTTTTAATTGACTATCAGACGAAGACCTGGAAGAAATTTCCCTTCATTTTTCTCTTCACATCCTTATGAAATCACCCGGGCAGATTTCCCCTTATTTTTTTCATTTCAAAGTGAATCTCTTTGTTTAAGATGTTCTCCTAGCACACAAAGGATCAACTCCTGTGACCACTTAACCTTTATTCTTAGAGGTGTTCTAAGCAAATGGGAAGCTATAGGTTTAGCAGGTACCCAAAGAACTCACAACAAAAACAACACTATGAATAACCACTTCCAGACACAGGCAAATAGAACCTATTTGAACCAATCTGAACCAATTCCTACATATAATTTTAGTTATTAGACAAATACAAATGCATATATATATGTGTGTGTATATATGTATACATGCACACACACACACACACACACACATATATACACACAAACACTGCAGTCAAGACACAAAAACAAGACTTCTGTGAATTTTGTAAAAGGATAAATTTCAGAAAGTTAAAATGACTCTTCAAGAAACAGAGTGAACAAGTGAAAGATTTATTCAACTCCTTAATGAAGAAGCTGGCAGAATGGCAAAGTAGGTTCAAAGAGCATTCAGGAATTATTTGAAAAAGTAATGTTAGAATAACATTGCTAGATAAGATACAAAACTAGATAATGTCTTTCAGGGCAATAAAAAACATGTTTTGAGTTTTCTTATCTACTGGACAAAAAGATACAAGTCTGGAATTTAATCAGTAGAATTAGCATCAAAGAAAGTATATTGCTCTGAATTAGCCTTGCATGGGGCCAGTTAACCAGTTCTTCAGTATTATGCTGACAGGATGTTTTGGCCTCCTTTTGCCTCATTTCCAAGTTTAGGATTTTTTTTCTTAACAATGCATACTTGCCCATCTTAAACTTTTCTTTTAAGGGCTTCGATTGGTTTCTTAATAATATAACAGACATTTAGCCATGGAATGTGTCAGGTACAAAACACTGGCCCAGGAAGTTCTCAAACTTAAGACGTAGGCCAGAAACTTTGGGTTCTGCACTTGACTTCCCATGACTTGTCACTCAGTTATCAAAATACTTCTGTAATCTTATCCTGGGGTGGAGTTCTGTTTTAACTTCAACCCCAAATTCAATCCTTAGGACCCAAACTGTTCTCCATACCCTGAACTTAGATGGTAGGTCATCTTAAGCCCAGCAGAGTGAGAGTCCTTTTAGATGATCATTAGACTTTGACATTCAAATACTCAAATAGTCATAGATCAGCAAAAACTCCAAGGCTCAGAGGATTCAGGATTGTGCAGCAAGTAAATTAAGTCATGCTGTTTAATTTTTTTAAAATTTAAGGCTCGAAAGAAACACAAAGGATCTCTATAGCATAAATGCCATCAAGTTCCTTGATCCAGAGGCTGCCAACTGCTCTGTTCCTTTTGAATTGAGCAACTCTGCATCTGACCTCTAAGAACCATTATGAGAATTGGCAAACTGTGGCCCTGGTGGTTTAGGTCTGCTACCTCAATTTGTATGGCCTACTTGCTGAGATGGTTTTTTACATTTTTGAAGCATTGTTTAAATTTGTTAAAAAGAATATGCAACATGGACTGGATGCGACCTGTAAATATCTTCAATATTTACTATCTCTCCCTCTGTAGAACAAGTTTACTGATCCCTACATTAAAAAAAAAAAAAAAAAAAGACAGCTTTGTTGTTAGCATGTATCAAAGTTTTATAATGAGTTTCCTGTAAAGGAAAAGTTCTCTAGTAGGCTAGTACAAAGATTTGCTCCTGGTAGGGTCATTTTCGAGGAAAAGAGAATGGTTACAAAAGCACTACATTCCATATCAAAAAAAATATATGTATATTTGGTTAAAGACCACTAAACTCTTGATTGACAGCTGGTCAACTGCATGGGTAGTAACTAATTTCCCAGAGTTTCTTAATGTTATTAAAGTTCACGAGAATCAATTACTTAAATGTTTTATCAGGAACACTAATTTCTTTCCGGGTGGAGGGTGCAAGTTATATCGTACAAACGAATTTGGGAAAATTTTTTATAAGGCAGTGTGCTAGTATATTTTTAAAGCATTCACTGGGATGCAGTAAAAGAAAAGCAGACCCTAGGGATCTTTCAATGCTACACTAACTCATACAGTTTAATTTAAGACTGCATAAGCTAATAGGAAGATAAAATCTTGGAAGAGAGAAGACCATCACAAAGAGGATCAGAGCATTGAAAAACTGAATCTGTGTGAAACAAATGAAAAGAGTAGTTTTAGCTAAGATGAAGACGTGGAGAAATTTAATAATTCTAGAGGTATGAGGGGCTCTCCAAGTAAAAATGAAGAGTGAGTGTACATCTCTTCTGAAGAGAGATCGAAGTTTAACCTACCTTTGTAAGGGTTGAAAAAGAAAAATTTTCTGACATCAAGTTATCAGCCTTTCCACAAATTTTCATAGAGGCTGAGTCTTTGGGAGATTTCACGACTAGATTAGGGTTGGGCCTCTCTGCAGTAGGTGAGTATGGTCTTGCCTGAATGTTTAGTCAGATAACCCCTTGTGATCAGCCATGTGTTTTTAGTGCAAGACCATACATGATGCAGAGCACACTAGATCTGCTGTCCTTTGAGAGATTACAGACCAGCCACTCTCCCTGAGGACTTACTCCCTGAGAGAGTACACAGGGTAAACAAATACACATGAGGCAACGATATGGAGGAGAACAGGGAAAATATCTAGAAAGAGAAATAATTAAAAATACATCTTATAAAGCAAAGAGTGGAGGGAACCATCCATATCTCAGGAAAGTGAGATCCAAGCAGAGGGAACAGCAAAAAGAATAGAGGGCACTGAGAGGGGGAGAGGAGTAGTTATTAAGAGAGGGTGTTGTAGGCTCAAAGTGCCTTGTCCATCTCTATTCTGAGTGAGAACAGGAGCTATTAGAGAGTTTTGAATTTTCAAAGGATCACAGAAGCTGCAGTGTAGAGAAGCCATTAGCCAACTTTTTGGCCTCAGGACCTTTTCATTCTTAAAAAATTATTGAAGATCCCCAAAGTGTTTTGTGTGAGGTACTTTTAGGCATTTTCCACAAATAGTATATAGAAAGGAGCATACAGGAAATGGGATTTTTCAGAATCTAGGAGCTTCCCTGGAGAGAAGCTTCGCTAATATTTTCTTAATTAAATAATAAGATGATCATTTACTGCCAGGTCCTTTTTCAACTGTGTAATTTAAAGAGGTTGGTACAGAGCTAGATTTCAAACCTAGGTCTTTCTGGCTGTAAAATTTGGATTGTAACCACCATATTATGTTGAACAAAATGGTGAGTAGAGGTGACTTAATTTTATTTTTATTTTTTAGATTAATGGGGCTGCCTATGACTAAACTTAGAGTTCTGGGAATCCAGATGTTAAATGAGGTAATATATACATATAAGGTAATACCAGGAGTATTTTTATCAGCTTTACTGTTGGCATATACTATTTTGGACTAAGGACTTCATATTGCCCTGAATGTACAAAACAACTGTAATCACTTCATAGAGAAGAAAAATTTACACAAACTACCTTTGAATTTTTTATTGAAATGCAATTAATATCATGTCCGTGCCTTAAGTAGGAGCATATCTCATCGTTATGAGTGGTCCATGTGATAGTGGGTTCAGTAAGCAGTGGCCATGTGGGTTAGAAGAAAGATGACAGTATGTTTCTGCAGAATTTTCCAGGAACCTATTCTTCAGTAGAAGTGAAAAAACATTTTATACCCAAACCGGAGCTGTACACATAGGACCGTATCACGTTAGAATATTTAATACACAGAAACAAGAATGTTTTAGGTGAGGCAATAAGGTACGTTATTAGTGTGAAGCAGATATATTTATAGAGAATCTCAGGAATGTTAGTATATGGCTGAAAGCATCTTTACATTTACTCATCTTAATTGAGATTTTTCTTTTATTCGAAATATACCATGCTTTCAAAAAGCCCTCTTGTGCCACCTAAAATAAGAGCAGAATAGGTCCCTTATATGAGGAAACCACAGATCTTGAAAACAGTGGTGTTCCTTGATGTTTTTTGGCCACACTCTGTTTGGTTTAACTAACATTTCTGGTAATGGAATTGCTTGAGTCTCAGAATTAGTTTGCTTAGAATTTCAATGTTTCTGCCAGACCTCTTCCTGTTGACATATTCAAACTGAATCAAAATTATTTGCGTGACATCATAAGCAGTGTAAGTATAGCATTTGAAAACAGTCTAAGGCTCTGATATATTAATTAATCTATTTGGGTGTGTTTGCTTGGAAACCTGGAATGAAACCTGCTTAAAAATATATATGTTTTTGGAATATAATCTGAAAATGAGTTAGAAAAATATTAAACTGCATAACATTTTAAAACAGTCATTTCCCATCTCTCACCCTCTCATACTTTAAGGCATTTATTTAATGGAATTGGGGAAGGTAGCAGAAAAACAATATTTTAAAAATAGACAGCAATGTCCTCATTTTTAGAAAGATTATACCTAAGCACCATCATTATTTTTATATTGGAATCACCTGTGAACAAGATTAAAGAAACTCATCTTTCTAAAACTAAGCAGTGGGTATAAAAATTGAACCTGTGTATCTTTCATCAAGTGATAAACTATAAAATGTTTATTAAACATATGAATGTACAGTAGGCTGAAAATGGGCGCTTTTCCAACAGGAAAATAGACTCTCTGTACCGCGCTTAATTGTTGAATGAGGTAGATTTTACCCTTTAATTTCTTTAAAGCAATTAACTGCTTGACCAAGAGACTGAAGAGCTAAGAGATTTAAAGCCAAAGAGATAGGAGGCATTGCCAATGGAAAAGCAAACAGAAACTTAAAAGAAAACAGCTCTGAGTATATATCACACTGAATATAATATAAATTTAAACGCCTCTCTGATATTCTAATGTAAGTTAATAGGAAATTTTAAGTGGTATCGCTCTTGGTTTTTAAGTAATCCTTCTGTAAAGGAAAACATTATTTCTTACTAATTCTTCAATTAAATCAAGAAAGAATTCAGTTTTCAATTCTCTTGTTTCTGTTATCCATGGAATGTTAGGTTTAGTGACTTAGAATAATTGGCTCTAAAAACAGATTACCTGGGTTGTGTTCAGGCCCCTCTACCTGCTGCTGTGTAACCCCAGGCAGGAGATTAACCTTCTGAAGTCTCAATTTCTTATGTAAGAGTACCTAGAGCCTAGGGATGTTTGGAAATTAAATAATAGGATACATGTGAAGTGCTGACACCGTCTGGGTACATAGTAAGCCGTAGCTCATGTCGTGATAGAGGTGGAGTTTTCCTTTGTCCATCAAGAAACCTTTGCCAGGTAAGACTAATACTATTATTCTAAAATAAAACACCTATAAAATAAAAATGGACCCCACCAGAACTACAGTTCTAATGTTCAAAGCATCTCCTACATTCAGAAAGTGCTCTGGAGGGGTAAATCATCGTTATCCACATGGAACTCCTTGTCATGTAAAACTGCCTAGACAACTAGGTCAGAGGCTGAGAGTGCCAAAATGAGCAATGCAGCTTCTGCCTTTACAGAATTTAGAGTAGGGGAGGGGAGACAGATGAATATATAAATAACCCAGGGGAGTAAAGGAGTGAACAGAGCAGGTAGGGACGAAAGTGTTGGTCTTGGACTGCATATGAAAATAGCCAGCGACAGGCTTCCGCAATAGAACACTGCAGCTGTGGTCTAAGGCCCTTTTCAAATGCTATTCTAGCAACATGCTCTTCCCACAGGAGGGTGGGCTGCATGAGAAAGCCTGTCTGCCTTGATGTAGTGATCTGGGGAGAAATGAGGTCTGAGATACATATTGACTAAAGATATGATTAACCTGTTCCTTGTATTTATCACACTTTACATTCATAGGGTGCTGAAATCATTTTAAGTGAGTTCTACTTTGGTAGTCCATGATAAAGCTCTGGTTTTTCCTTAAGACCTCATCTGGTGCTTAGGTTGACTTTTTATCACAAGAAGAGGAAATAAGATGTATCCAGGGAAATAAGTCCCAACCTCATCTGCATGATGGAATTACCTGAGAATCTTTCAAGAGAAACCTATGCATGGTGCCGCACCAAACATTCTTTTAACTGGACCCAAGTGTTAGTATTTTTAAAGCTTTCCAGTTGATTCTAATGTGCAGCCAATGGTGAGAGCCACCATTCTACCTGCCCTGGGTTTTGTTTCCTCTAAGATGTTCAAACAAGTTTTAGGAGACTGGCTCAGCCCAGATTCTGTCAACAGTTTTCCAGTCAGCAGTTCCTATTTTAATACCAGTCCATGTGTTCTCCCTTTGGAAACACATGACACTTTTTGCTGTTTCTGTAAGTGATGGTGACTCCTGGAGAAATAACTCATCTTAGACTCTGAGCAGCGGAGCAGGATTTCTCATCCGGCACTGTGCCTCTAGAGAGTGCGTCTCACTCTCAAAACAGAATTTACTGTCCGATTTTTCATACCTCTAAGACATGACCAACCCCAGGTTTTGTTCTGGAACCTTCTATTTAGTCATTTAACAGGTTCTTTCTGTATATCCTGACTGAAGCCTGTTTTTTCAATATGTGAAGTTAAGCATTTCGTTCGATGTGTTAGTCTGTCCCTGTACTTCCAGACTCTTCAATCATCTGTTAGACTTATATGTATTCCTTTGCTTATCTCAGTTTATGTATCATTTCTGTATAGATTCTGTTACTATTACTTTTTGATTTCAACAAATATCTATTGAATGGCAAATATGGGCCAGGCACTCTCCTGGACACTAGAGACAAAAGAGTGTCCAAATCAGGCAAAAATTCCTGCCGTCCTGGGACTCGTGCTCAAGTGGGAAGAGACAGAAGGGAAATGCATTAAGTCACTAAAATATGTAGTATGTTCAAAGGTGATAAATGCTATGGAGAAAAATAAGGCAGGGCAGGAGGAAAGGGAGTGCTGTGTCTGGGGGGCGAGTGGTAATACTGCATCGGCTTTGCAGTGTTATCCAAGCAAGGGCTGGTGAAGGCTTGGACCAGAGTGACAGTGAGATAGATGGTGAAAAGCGGTTGGAATCTGAATAAGCTTCAGCAAGTCCTGAAGAAGGCCAGGGATTGGGCCACTCAGATATCTGGAAGAGAAGAATTTTAGGCAGAGTGTATGACAAATGCAAAGGCCCTGAGGCAAGGGCGAAACCGGATATGTGGCTGGAAGGACTAGTGTGGCTGCAGCAACGCGGGAGTGCAGGAGAGGGCTAGGACACGGGCGTTGAGGGTCAGAAGAGTGGAGATGACATAGGACCTTGTGGGATTTTTATAAAGATTTTGGGTTTTTCTTCGAATGAGGTGGAGATTTATTAGATGGTTTTGAGCAGAGGAGAAACCCAATAATTTGATAGGATCATTCTGGCTGCTCAGTTGAGACTAATCTATATGAGTCAATGGTGAAAATGGGGAGACCAGTTATGAGGCTGTTACAATAATTTTGTTAAGAGGTGATGATGGCATGGATCAGGGTAATAGCAATAGAGATGAGTCAAAAATGGTTGAAATCTGCATATTCTTTTGAAGGTAGAATTTGTTGCTCTTAAATAAGTGTCTAGTTCATTTCCACATTCCTCTTAAAAAATAGAGACTCAAACTCCAGTAAGAGACCCTAATAATGTTATAGCAGACAGTTAACTTTCTGGTTCTCAAATACCACAAAACCAGTATCATATTGTTTCTTTTAAAAAATTAGTATTCCTGATTTGTTTCGCTTCTGATTCATCATAACTTCCCATAGTCCTTACTCTTTCATTTTTCTGTGCTTATGCATTGCTGGTCATTTACCACTGAGTATCTTGACTCAAACCATGATCAATCACTATTGCACTGCTGTTGCTTAGTAAACACCTGTGCTTCTCTTCTTGTGGTCCTTACCTTATTCTGTAACAGTTCTATTGAAGATGACTGAGGCAGGCAATGGAAGTAAGGAAATAACATGCTACTGCTAATATTATTATAAAAGAACCCAAGGTTCAAAATAAATCAGGCTGAAAACACTTCTTTTCCAACTCCTCTCCTACCTTCCTTCTCTCAACTCCCTGAACAAGGCAAAGAAGATTTTCCTTTTCAACCTCCACATAAATCTCTCAGGGGGCCTTTAATGCCTTCCCTCATGCCCCTAAGCAGAATGTTGGTAGCACGAGAAAATGCAGAGTGTTGCAAAAAAAATCTGGTGGTTCTCTTTTTCAAAACTAAAGGCACTAACCCTAAATTCTGGTATTCACAGAAATATTTCTGTCATACACATTTCACAACTGAGAAAACTTAAGGATACGAACGCACTCATTTTTCATTCATTCATTTATTCAGCAACTATTGAATACTTTTTTATATGCCAGACACTGTTTTGCACACTGGGAGATAGGTGAGAACAAAATCCCTGACGGAACGTACCTTCTAACGCAGGAGACACAAAAACACAAGTAAGCGCACGTATGTAGTACGTCTAATAAAGATAATGCTTGGAACAGAGTAACTTAGGAGAATGAAGGGAATGCTGGGATGGTATGCTACTGGTGATGACAAGTTACTATTTTAAATAAGGTGACCAGAGAAGGTGTCTCCGATAATATGACATTTGCACAGAAGCCTAAAGGAAGTGAGAGAGTGATTCAGTCCCATGTCTGGTGGGAAAATGCTCCTTGCCGCAGGAAGTCCTTAGGTAGTTTTCTTCTCTATGTGTACTTCCTAAGTGACTTCATCCTGTCCCATTGCTTTAACTGCTTCCTGTACCCTAATGACTCACAAATTTGTGTCTCCAAGCCAGATCTTCTCCCTAACTCTAGCCTAACATAGCCAACTGTTTATGGAGCCCCTCGACTTGGATGTCTAACACACATCTCAGATTTAACATGTTTCTAACCAAACTCTTTCTACACCTCCCCCTAAACCTGTTCTTTCGCAGTTTCTCTCCCTTTACTAAATGGCACTTCCATTCTTTGTTTTTCAAGTCAAAAAATCTTGGTGTCATTTTCTCTCTCAAACCCCACATTGATTCATTAGATAGATCATGAGCTCCTTATATTGGGTAAAACTAAAAAAGAAACTTGGAGAGTTGAAATGAAGAAATTGAGGTAAAATAGCAGAGGGTAACAGAAGTATCTGCAAAGTGTTATTTGATGATATAAAGAAAATTGAACCTAAGTGAACGTGAGCCCTGGTACTCTGATACGAGATCACAACATAAGGCAGATTCCACTAAAAGAGCTACAGCCTCAGAGTGGTCCAGTATGTTTGGGGTATTAGTTGGCAGAACTAAGGCTGTAGCCTTATAGATTGGACAGAGACTCTAGGTACCCTTGGGAATTTTTGCATAAAGTTCACCTTAAAGCATTTTCTATCCCCTGCCTTTGGAAACACTGTGGGCCCTGGATGTGGAAGACAGAAATGCAGAGTCCTAATTTTAAAAAAGCAGTGAACATTTGAACCATTTTTTAAGAAAAACTTTAAAATCCTCTTTGTGGAATTATCTGCAACAGAGCAAAACACTTAGCTGAAACATCAGGGAAGTGAGAGTCTAATACTTTTCTAGGGGCAAGAGACGATTAACAATTAATTGTCTTGACCAAATTAATTTGAACAAGAAAAATGAAAAGGAAGTAAGTAGTCACTGTCCTTGTATTTTAATTTGTTGTAGGTTTCCCAGTATTCAGATTCTTAGTACAGAAGGTTCTTGCTGTTTTGCTGCACTCAGTTCCTAGAAATCACATGCATATCCCACCAAAGGAGATTGGAACAGTGTGAAATTTGGAGATTGCATTCTCCACCCAAGGATTTAGCATCAAACAAAAAAATAGATATGGCTCTGGTAAAATTCTCTTATTTAGCTATTTACAATAGAAAAGTAAGTCCCATGCCAGTTATTCCTTCATGAAGAGAAGCTGAGTCCTTTCTAAGCTTTAAAAAGATCTTTTCTCAGACTGGACTTCTTTCTGTGCCAGATTTTAGCAAAGAATGAGCGAATCACAAATATGCCCTGAATTCAGTCCTCAGATAGCTAACTCCACAAATAGGTGTTTTGGCCATGAATGACAAGGCTGAATTTCCCAAAAAGGAGGTGGATAGAGACTAAAATCATTTCTTTC
>NW_011888803.1:11384313-11389343 GCF_000151845.1 Pteropus vampyrus
CAAATTTGTGTCTCCAAGCCAGATCTTCTCCCTAACTCTAGCCTAACATAGCCAACTGTTTATGGAGCCCCTCGACTTGGATGTCTAACACACATCTCAGATTTAACATGTTTCTAACCAAACTCCTTCTACACCTCCCCCTAAACCTGTTCTTTCGCAGTTTCTCTCCCTTTACTAAATGGCACTTCCATTCTTTGTTTTTCAAGTCAAAAAATCTTGGTGTCATTTTCTCTCTCAAACCCCACATTGATTCATTAGATAGATCATGAGCTCCTTATATTGGGTAAAACTAAAAAAGAAACTTGGAGAGTTGAAATGAAGAAATTGAGGTAAAATAGCAGAGGGTAACAGAAGTATCTGCAAAGTGTTATTTGATGATATAAAGAAAATTGAACCTAAGTGAACGTGAGCCCTGGTACTCTGATACGAGATCACAACATAAGGCAGATTCCACTAAAAGAGCTACAGCCTCAGAGTGGTCCAGTATGTTTGGGGTATTAGTTGGCAGAACTAAGGCTGTAGCCTTATAGATTGGACAGAGACTCTAGGTACCCTTGGGAATTTTTGCATAAAGTTCACCTTAAAGCATTTTCTATCCCCTGCCTTTGGAAACACTGTGGGCCCTGGATGTGGAAGACAGAAATGCAGAGTCCTAATTTTAAAAAAGCAGTGAACATTTGAACCATTTTTTAAGAAAAACTTTAAAATCCTCTTTGTGGAATTATCTGCAACAGAGCAAAACACTTAGCTGAAACATCAGGGAAGTGAGAGTCTAATACTTTTCTAGGGGCAAGAGACGATTAACAATTAATTGTCTTGACCAAATTAATTTGAACAAGAAAAATGAAAAGGAAGTAAGTAGTCACTGTCCTTGTATTTTAATTTGTTGTAGGTTTCCCAGTATTCAGATTCTTAGTACAGAAGGTTCTTGCTGTTTTGCTGCACTCAGTTCCTAGAAATCACATGCATATCCCACCAAAGGAGATTGGAACAGTGTGAAATTTGGAGATTGCATTCTCCACCCAAGGATTTAGCATCAAACAAAAAAATAGATATGGCTCTGGTAAAATTCTCTTATTTAGCTATTTACAATAGAAAAGTAAGTCCCATGCCAGTTATTCCTTCATGAAGAGAAGCTGAGTCCTTTCTAAGCTTTAAAAAGATCTTTTCTCAGACTGGACTTCTTTCTGTGCCAGATTTTAGCAAAGAATGAGCGAATCACAAATATGCCCTGAATTCAGTCCTCAGATAGCTAACTCCACAAATAGGTGTTTTGGCCATGAATGACAAGGCTGAATTTCCCAAAAAGGAGGTGGATAGAGACTAAAATCATTTCTTTCATGAAGTGGAATGAGCTTGGGCATTGGACTCTGACAGACCTGAGTGGGAAGTTTTGCTATGTCATTCATAGGCTTTGTAATCTTGGAGAAATTATTTAATCTCTCTTTGCACATTTCCTCTACTGTAAAGCCAAGATAATTCCTACCTCATGGGTTTAATGTGGAAGTTGAAAAAAAAAAAAAAAACTCAACAGATAACATGTTTCATTTCTGGCAGTTAATTGGCATAGCAATATTAAATATTCATTGTTATACCTTTCCTTTCCCATTTAACAAAAATGATTCAAAGTTTTATAAAGAATTATTTTTTAGTGTGATACCTTAAGTTATAACTGAAGGCTGCAAACACCAAGGAATTCTTATTCTTCACAGTAAACTCCATTTCACATTTATCAAGTTTGATTGTTAGCTTTATTGATAGTAGCTGTCATATATTGAGTGCTAATTTCCTATCTAGTACTGCGATTAGTGTTCACCATGATTATCTCTTACACACTTCACAACCCTGTGATGGAAGATACTATCTTTTTCCCCATTTTAAAGATGAGGAAACAGAAGGATTTAAGAACTTGCTCATGATCACCCAGCTCACAAGTAGCGGCAGAGCCAGGATTCAGACTGAGGCACTTGGACTTCAATGCTGGGCCCCCAACCATTGTAATGCTAGAGTAATACTCTAACATTCTACCTACTCTATTAATATGAACATCTGTTCTTGCCTTAATTACCAGGGATATAACATCTCCAAAAAAATAGAAATTGGGCATGGAAGATGTAACCTGTTCCTTATGTTTGTTTTTTTCTTTTGCTTTTTCTCATAATAAAACCAGGGCTATAGAATGGGTGGAAATTCTTTATCATTTGGGAGAAAGTGAGTGGGTAGAAATAATACAAAAGCTGAACTTTTAAAATTATTTTAGATCACGTGTCACTGAAGAAAGTCTCATTTGGTCACAGACCCTTTGCTTCCCCCTATTTAATTCTGTGAGTTAAAGAAAAGAAAGGTACAGAATATTTGTTAGATCAGCTTAGTCCTTATTACTATGCTTTCACTCCCTTGGATATTTTCTTTCTTTAATCCGTTTACATGTTTTTTTTTGCCCGTTGCCATAGTAAAGCTTATTCCATGATGTGAGAGGTTTTAGTGCCAGAGAAGGTTTTCTTAATGTTAAATCCCATGTTTTCACTTCTACATTTTTTATCTAGGTGTTACTAGGGCAAACCAAATAATTTCATTTTCTCTTTGAAGCTGATACTTTTAAAGCTGTTGTACCCTCATGCTGACTCATTTATGTTCTTATGACTTTATTCTACTTTAATTCCTGTAACTCTCTTTACAGATGATTCCTGCTTTTGTGTAGTCATAATAGCTGATATATTGCTGGTGTAGCAGTTAAGTATTTTGTGGGATTACAAATCCCACCGAGTATTAGAAAAGTACTATGGACCTTCTCTCCAGGAAAAAAATGCCAGTTTAAGAAATAATGGATGAATATACAATGGGGGAAGGGGTTGTGTTTTCTGTAAATGGTATTGAGAAAACTGGACAGCCACATGCAAAAGAATGAAACTGGACCACCGTCTTACACCGCACACGGTAATCAGTTCAAAATATATTAAAGACTCGAACTTAAGACCTGGGACCATAAAACTCCCAGAAGAAAACATAGGGGATCAGATTCTTGACATCAATCTTGGCAGTGATTTTTTGGATTTGACACCAAAGCAAGGGCAAAAATAAACAAGTGGGACTACATCAAACAAAAAAGCCCCTGTACAGCAAAGGAAGCTATCAACAAGATGAAAAGGCAGCCTACAAAGTGGGAGAAAATATTTGTAAATTATATAGCTGATAAAAGGTTAATATCCAAAATATCTAAAGAACTTAAAGAACTCAATAGAAAAAAAACCAGTCTGATTAAAAAATGGACAGAGGATCTGGGTAGATATTTTTCTGAAGGAGACATAAATGGCATGAGAAGGTACTCAGCATCACTAATCATTAGGGAAATGCAAATCAAAACCATAATTAGATATCACTTTAAACTTGTTAGTGTGGTTATTATCAAAAAAGACAAGAAATAGCACATGTTGAGGAGGATGTGGAGAAAAGGGAACCCTTGTGCACCATTGGTGGGAATGAATGTTGGTTTAGCCACTATGGCAAACAGTATGAGGTTCCTCAAAAAATTAAAAATAGAACTCCCGTATAATCCAGAAATTTCACTTCTGAGTATTTATCCAAAGTAAATGAAAACAATAACTCAAAAATATACTTGCACCCCCATTCATTGCAGCATTATTTACAATAGCCAAACACATGGAAACTACCTAAATGTTCACCCACAGATGAATAAAGTTAGTGTTTTATACATACATACATATTCAGGAAATCCTGCCATTTGCAACAACATGGATAGATCTAGTACAACATGAACGCATTATGCTAAATGAAATATATGAGACTGAGAAAGACAATTACTATGTGATCTCACTTATATGTGGAATCTAAAGGGGAAAAAAACTCATAGATACAGACAACAGATTGGTGGTTCCTAGAGGCAGTGTGTATGTGTGTGTGTGTGTGTGTGTGTGTGTGTGTAAGGTGGTCAAAAGGTACAAACTTCCATTTATAAGATAAATAAGTACCAGAGATCTAATGTACAGCATGGTGACTATAGTTAATAATACTGTAGCATATATTTCAAAGTTGCTAAGACAGTATATCAAAAGTTCTCATCACGAAAAAAAATTTTTAACTGTGTGTGGTGATGGATATTAACTTATTCTGGTAATCATTTCACATCAATATGTCATAAACCAATTCAACGTTATATGCTAACTTAAGAAAAGAAATAATGGATGGAAATGTTGACTAAATAGTATCTCTAATACTCTCTCTTATTATCTATATTTGGTTCTTGCTTTTTGAAGAGCAAGTTGCAAGAGTTGTATCACAGGGGCTTTATCAAAAACTCCTACCCAATTCATCTGTTTCTGAGTTCAGATTGTGAAAATTAAGGTACCTGTTTATTTCCATTTTTATATTTACTTTATTCAGGACCAATCTCGTGATTGGTTTTATGTCCTTCTCTGGCAAGTCTTTTGGCAAACTAGCTGTAGGGTTAAATGGCTAGTTGGCATGCATCTTACCCAGTGCTGGTCTGGCTCATACGAACCCTCACCTTAGAAAAAGGCTCTTGGTGCATCTTGGTGACTTTTTGTCATTTCAGTAGAAGAACATATAGCTTGTTGCTCTGGCTTGTGGAATCTGGACCAGCTGAGACTACCCCTACCCTGTGTTTCCAGAGACAGAAAATATGAGGTCCAACCTTATTCAAAGTAGACAAAACAAGAAATAATAGTGATGGAGGGCAAAATGATACATCTTAAAGGGGGAACAAAAAGCCGTCATAGTGCAGACCTTGCATTCTGCCCGGAATGTTCTGCTGGCCCTGGCCTCCAACTTTACCTAGATAAACTATTCCTACCTGTACTTCATATTTCCATGCAGACATTACTTGCTAAATCCCCGGTAGCTCAGGTACCTCAGTATACTATCAGAGTATTCTAAACTTCCACTTCATTATACCTATCACAGTTGTGATTAAACGGTTGTGTGTAGTTATTTACTGTCTTTCCACCCGTGGTGTAAGGTTCATAAAGACAGAGTTTATGTCTCTCTTACTC
>NW_011888803.1:11389393-11437579 GCF_000151845.1 Pteropus vampyrus
GTTATATGCTAACTTAAGAAAAGAAATAATGGATGGAAATGTTGACTAAATAGTATCTCTAATACTCTCTCTTATTATCTATATTTGGTTCTTGCTTTTTGAAGAGCAAGTTGCAAGAGTTGTATCACAGGGGCTTTATCAAAAACTCCTACCCAATTCATCTGTTTCTGAGTTCAGATTGTGAAAATTAAGGTACCTGTTTATTTCCATTTTTATATTTACTTTATTCAGGACCAATCTCGTGATTGGTTTTATGTCCTTCTCTGGCAAGTCTTTTGGCAAACTAGCTGTAGGGTTAAATGGCTAGTTGGCATGCATCTTACCCAGTGCTGGTCTGGCTCATACGAACCCTCACCTTAGAAAAAGGCTCTTGGTGCATCTTGGTGACTTTTTGTCATTTCAGTAGAAGAACATATAGCTTGTTGCTCTGGCTTGTGGAATCTGGACCAGCTGAGACTACCCCTACCCTGTGTTTCCAGAGACAGAAAATATGAGGTCCAACCTTATTCAAAGTAGACAAAACAAGAAATAATAGTGATGGAGGGCAAAATGATACATCTTAAAGGGGGAACAAAAAGCCGTCATAGTGCAGACCTTGCATTCTGCCCGGAATGTTCTGCTGGCCCTGGCCTCCAACTTTACCTAGATAAACTATTCCTACCTGTACTTCATATTTCCATGCAGACATTACTTGCTAAATCCCCGGTAGCTCAGGTACCTCAGTATACTATCAGAGTATTCTAAACTTCCACTTCATTATACCTATCACAGTTGTGATTAAACGGTTGTGTGTAGTTATTTACTGTCTTTCCACCCGTGGTGTAAGGTTCATAAAGACAGAGTTTATGTCTCTCTTACTCGTTGGTATATCAACATGAGTGAGCTCAATGCCTTTATTCATTCTTTCTGCAAGTACTAGAATAGCAGATAAAAGCTATTCTAGTACTTGCAGAAAGAATGAATAAAGTTGCCATGCACTGTGGTAGGTGCTAAGGATATAAAGCTTTTCAAAGACACTGTATTTATCCTGGAGAAACTTTTGCTCCTAGAGCAGTGATCGACAATGATGATTTATCCCTCTCTCAGCCTCCAAAAGGGACCAAGCATGAGTCAAGATCCTATGGCTTTCTTCACCTCAGTTCCCCCAATCCCATTTCCTTCCCATAAGAATCTTAACACTGCCCCTGTTTGTATCTAAGGACATTGAGTAGGAGTGAACCAACATATCTTTCCACCAATTTCCATTTCTTTGAGTGGACATTTATTTTGTTTTTGCAGAAACAATTTTAATTTATGTCTGTGTAACCAATTTTTAGGTCCCTAAAACATTTGTTAAGTTTTTAACATGGGTCATCTGAAAACAAGATTAAACATTACGGAACAAATAAAAACAAACAGAGCCCCATACTCGTTCCATAAACTGTTCCCTTGGCTGTAAGCCACCCAAAAGATCATCTGCTCATTCCTAAATCCCACTTTACTTCAGAACTTCCAGAGATCTCTTAGTTTTGAAATGTTTTGACTTTTAAAAGTAAGTTTTGTCTTATTTCTTTCTTACTTTTTCCTGCTGAAGCTAAAGTTTCAAATAAACTATGACTTTTCTACACAATTTTTAATACTTTTTAGTATTTGTGATTAACTCTTAAAACCAACTCTTGAACTAATTTAGCTTCTTTTAAGCATCCCCAATTCGTCTTTCTATTCCTCTAATGAAGTTACTGAACAAAACCACTTCTGAAACCATCTTTAGATAACTAGGTGTCACCATGCAAGTTGATCTATTGCCGGGCTTCGGTAAAGAGGTCTTTCAACCATCTTTAAAAATACATTTGGCAGGGATCTTAGTATATTTGAGATAGTTTTCTCAGGAAGACTTCTGGATCCAAGCCATCTTTCTTACTAATAATAGCAACTCAAGTAAACAATTTCAGAATACTATCTAGTTTGTCTATAAAGATGGCACTGCGTTGGGTCTTATTACAAAATTAACTAATGAACTTAAATTTTTTCCCTTTTTTTTCTTATTGCTGACAAAGTATTCAAATGAATAGTTCTGCAATCTCACACTTATACTCTTCTAGTAACTTTGTTTTTAATTAATCATTTATTTGATGAGCATATGTTGAACACCTATTATGCGCCAAAGACTGTTAGGTTCCGGGAAAACAGTGGAGACCAACATTAATCCAAGAACCATACAAATGAATGGAGAAATGGTGTCTGTGACAAGGCCCATCAAGGGAGGTCCACAGCGCTGTGAGAGCCTGCAGTGCTGGATTTGACCTCGTCAGGGAGATGGAGATGGCTTTCCTGAACAAGTGGTGCTAGAGCCTGAGCTTTGTAGGATGCATACGAGTC
The DNA here is from genome assembly GCF_000151845.1 of Pteropus vampyrus. NCBI lineage: Eukaryota > Metazoa > Chordata > Mammalia > Chiroptera > Pteropodidae > Pteropus > Pteropus vampyrus. The sequence goes on from NW_011888803.1 coordinate 11,391,752, forward strand.
TGCAAGGCAAAGGGCGATGAAAAGAACTGTCCAGTTATAGAATTAGCACCACAAGGCCCTGCTACAATTGCATATATCACCTCTGTAGTGACTCTTCGAGAGCCACAAAGATCACTTGACCTTTGCAATCATGGACCGTATATCAGCTAGTTTCACTAGTTCCTTTGGGGAGGGATAGTTTTTTGTTGTTCTTTTTTTTTTTTTTAACTAAATAATATCTTTAGAAACATGTATTTTAGTGATTGATTCATATTTTCCAAGCATTTCTTTCATTTTGAATTTTGGCACACTATAGGTCTGAGAGGCAAGTAGCCTTTGACCATATTCTCCTAGAGCCTTTGTATAAAGAAACCCTTTAAGCCCTCCCTCAGCTTCTAGAATCTGAGGCTGTGAGAGTATCAAATATCATTATGTTAAATTTTATTCAGCTTTGCTGTGAGAAATAAGAGTTGGAGGAAGGAACTCCTCTAACGTCTAACTTGGAAAACATGGCCATTGAATCAATGTTATATTTAGAGCAGAACCCAACAAATATTTTTTTCTTGTAGGCACAAAGCCTTGCATTAAATATTTATTGACCTGATGAACAAAAACCAAATATTCTAATTTTCAGATGCATTCACATCAGTTTTAATATTCTGACAATATAAGTCTGGTAGTTGTTGATTTCCTCCTGCAGTTGTTTATAGCCTGGAGGCTCCAAGACACAAACTTCTTCCATCGTGGATTTTAATGAGCCCATCCAACAGGAAAGACAAACCAAGAGCTGACTTCTTGAAAAGCTTCTTGAAAATCTCCAACGAGCATTATTCACCAGTTAGTTTTTCTGCTACTAAGAAACCTTCCATGATCTTTGATCTTAAATGGGAAATTTTAAATAGTAGATTCCTATAAAGATGAGTTTAATTAAAAGGACAATAAAAACGATCATACTGTAAATCTCTCACTTTAAATACCAATCTCTTGTTTCCTTAGCCAGTAGTATTACTTTTGTTTCCTAGTTGCTGTATTTAACAGCTGAAAATTTAAAATTTTACCCCATCAAAAATAAAAACCTTAGTGGGAAAGTTTTGCTTTAGCTTCCCTGTCACACATTTGTTTGACTCTTTGTTTTTGTAAGTACCAGTCTGTTTATGTTTGTGAAAAGGTATTTGTAAAACACACCAAACTTCCTGTTGGAACACAAAAGGTAACTTTTGCCTCATAGAATCATTAGGAATTTCACAACTATTGAGCATTTTAGGCCCTGGAGCTAACAATATGGAATAAAAGGTGACCCCTGCCTTTTCAGACTACTCTATACTCCAGAAAGTGAAAAAATAACAAGAAACATTAGTTTGAATGTTCTGGAGGGCAGGACTCTTCCTGTCTTCTCTACCTTCCTTTCCTTGGATCCTGTTGTCAGGAAGAAAGGAATCTTCCACGTAATCTTTCCACACTTGTCTGGATTTTTCTGGCTGCCACTCTCTGTCACGGTATGTCTGCTGTTTAGAATTATTGGGCTTTCTTTGCTCAAAGGGGGAAAACTGGATTGGAAGTAAACCTCAGTCATTTTTTGTCCATTGGAGGAAGAGATAGTCTTTAAAAACAACATTACAGATTTCCTCAGTTGAATACTAGACTCAGTTTTTTTATGTTGAGACTGATAAGAATTGAAACCTTGTCTAAATCACATTTGAATGATATCGAGAGTTTGAGGAGAAACACAGTCTTTTCAAGGATTGAGGATCCTTTGGTGGGGATGGTAAGAATATACTCTACCTCCTAGAAGGTTGTACCTGGTTTAAAGGAGATAGAAACAACATGAAATGAAGAAGTGACCAAGAAGACCAGTGGGATACAGAGAGCTGAAGCCATATTTCTCAAACTTTAGGTAGATTCAGAAAAATAGAGATGAGAGAGGAATGAGTTACATTTGGGGATAATCTTTTCTAGTCAGTTTTTAAAAGACCATTTGATCACAATTTAGCTCCATTTTAGAAAAGATTTCTGAATTTAAATTTACTTAAAATGTACAAAAGAAGCATTAAATGATTATTAGTTTTCTACAGATGTAGTTGAAGCTCTTTGACAGAAATCCTGAGAAAATCAAAATCTTACCAAGATTTATAAATGCGGTATTCTAAACCATTATAGTGTAAACAAGACTTTTATGTTTGGATCTGTTTTCTTTTGCTTGTTTCTAAATAAGGTAATGTTCTGATACAAGGGAATCACAAAATTTGACTGTAGGGTACAAGCTGAGATTTAAGAAGTCATTGATCAACACATCTTCTTTATAACTAGTGACAGAATGTTGCGCATTAAAATTTTGATGATCCATAACTTTGAAATTATAAATTATTCCTGACTCTTTTTCTCTTCTCAAACATTCTCTTTGGTAGTGGGTGTTCTTTGAATAATCATTATTTGCAGTGCGAAGCTATGTGGTAGTAGTTACTCTTTATTTATTGCAGCATCAAACTTTATAACAGAGGATAATACCATAATAGAGGAGTTTGGTCTTTACTACAAAATACTTGATTGGGTTGTGTATTTCTGTGTGAGTGTGTATGTATGTATATTTAGATCTAATTTAATTTAACAAATATTTATTGAGGGTCTCTTCTAAGGCATGATGCTATTTTCTAGAAGATTCAGAGATAAGATATAAGCCCTGTTCTCAGTGAAAAATAATGACCTTTTTAAATGCACCATTGGCACAGGAAACAATAATCACATGTACAAAGAAGATCAGTTACAATTCAGAGTTTTAAAGGAATTTCTTTAATACACATTCTTTCAGGAGAGTACACATTGGGTAAGGGCAGGTACCTTGTATGTTTTGTTCACTTCCGTTCCCCCAAGATCTAGCACAGTACCTGACATATCTTACACTTTCATTGTGCATGACTAAATGAAAGTAATCTATGCTTGTGAGACAGAAAAATCAGCTACCGATCATAATATGTAGAAAATTTTTAGCAGATTCAAAAGCTTATAACTATGATAAACATAACTGTGGAAACTATCATGTAAAGTAAAGCTCTTGAGATGTACGGCCTGAAGTACAGTGATTAAAGGGATTTTTTCTTTAAATATCTGAAAAGTGTAATGAAGAAAGGTTTACTGTCTTCCTTGATTAAGAGAGAATGAGAATTGCTAGGTAGGAGTAATTTTTGCTCCCCACCATCCCTACTACCACCCTTAGAAAAAACAGGCTAAGCTCAATTTAAATGTTTTCCGAATAATTTGATTAGGTCATTAATTTAACATATGACATCATTGAAATATCTAAGGAGATGATGATACAGAAGTATCCATTGGGTTACAAGTTCAACTTGATTTTTACTGTTCCTTCTGAATCTGACATTCCCATTTTGGGGGCTGTAACAGCACTATAGCCTAAGAATCATATCAATGTATTAATAATAGTTTATTTTTTGTTTTATACTGTCAAAAAAGAACATGAAAAGAGAAATTGAGTATAGGAGAGATTCTATTTAAATTATTTGTTTCTTAGTATATGGTAGATTCTTTACATTCAAATCAGCATGATGTAGTATTAACTAAGAATGGTAGAGCGAGGAGTAAGATTTGGTTAGAAGTCAAGGCTCACCATTAGCTATGTTCCTCAGGCAAGTCACCTAATCTTGATTGGCTCAAGTTTTTCACTCCTTAAACAAGAATTATGGACTGGATGGCCTCCAAAATACCTTTCAGGTTCTAAAATTTTATAACCCATTTATAATTTTCTTTTAATGGAATACATTTCTATAGAACTATATAATTACAGTCTTTAGTGAATTTTTCTAGAAATAGTTTGACATGCGTACCACAACTACAGAGTAAAACAATCTAGAGTCATGTTCTCCCAAGAGAGAAAGAGCATTTTTATGTAATTGGAAAATTTGGCTGCTTCTCCTGTTTTTTATTTCCATCTTTGCAATGCTAGAAGAAAAGCAGTTTGTTTTATAATTGATGTTTTGAGTATGTCCTGATGGCTTTATTTATTTTGATTTATGAAGCCTCTGGGTACAACTGAGAAAAGAACCCATAAATAAATCATGGCATTTCTGGGCACCTCCTTTTTTGCACTCTTTCTCTGCACTGGCTTCAAATGTGGTAATGCCCTGGCCCTGCCCTGCGGGACTGCCCTGGACTGTCCTCTGCCAGTTACTCAGGCACACACTTTGCCTTTATAATTATGGTTTCAAACACTAAAGACAATTGCACCCCCTTCTTCATTATAATTGCTACATCTTCACTAATTTATTCTGTATATAATAAGAGCCTACCAAATGCCAAGCATTTATTTTCTAGGTAGTTGAGATACATCACTTTACAAAATAGAACTGAAAAACAAATCTCTGCCTTTAGGAAACTTATATTCTTGTAGGAGGAGAAAGACAATCCATTAAGGAACCTAATAAATATGTTTTGACAGATTGGATTGGGGATGTAAGAGACAAAACAGAGTTGGGAATGACAGATTTTTGGCTTAAGCAATTGGAAAGATGGAATTGCCATCAACTGAGATAGGAAAGACATAAGAGGAGAAGGTCTTTGCCGGTGATGGGGAAAGTGGGGATAAGGGAATGGAACTGGATTTAGGACATACTGAGTTTCGTGTGTCTATTGAATATCCAGATGGAGATGTCAGGTAGGCAGCTGGGGCCATGAGTCTGGATACTGATATGAATTTGCGTTTAATATAGATGCTATTTAAAGTATTGAGACTAAATGCAATCAGCAGGGGAGTGAATGAATGAGTTAGAGAAAAGAAAGGACCAAAGATGAAGCACTGAGCACTCCAAAGACAGAGATCAGGGAGGACAGGAGAAAACAGCAAAGGAGTTAAAGAGAGAACAGCCAGGAATGGAGGAGGAAATCCTAAAGGCTGTGGCGTCCTGGAAGTCAAGTAAGGAATGGTCATATTATGCCAGTGCTGCTGACAGAGCAAATGTGAGGGCTGAGAATCGACTATTAGATTTAGCAACATTAATAATACATGTGGGTTTCTTTTCTATAAAAAGCATATTTCACGTGCTTAGAATTATTTAATTGTTTAATTCATCTTTATAAGGGGCTACTCACCATGTTTACTGATAATATTTATTTTCATTTGGAACTGACCCTTGTTTCCTTGAACGGTGTATAATTGTACTGTCTAAAAGTGATGCATTTTCCAACTGCCGGAAAAAAATATGGTACAGAGCAAATGTTAGTTGTACTCACCTGATAGCCAAAGAACAGTGTTAGCAATCAGATTTGAATCAAAGTAGAATAAGTTTGATATTATTAAAGGTCATGGGGTTAATAGAGTAGAATTTGTTCTGTGTTATTAATTCTGGAAAAGAAGATATTAAAATTCTCCTGAGAGCAGATGAAGACATATTGTTTCAGGAAGAGCCTAATAAATGAAAGAAATAAGAAACTCTGGGTTTGCAACTAATTTTGCCAATATTCTTTAGCAAAAGATTATATGATATGATGTTTTGGGGAGATAAAGATTTGTAGCTAATGGAGCCATTACAATGACTTTTCGATATAAGTATTTTTAATAAAGGAAGTGCACATGGACTTCTGCAAAAGGATGCAGAGGCAGAGATCATGTAAATCTTTATGTATTTTTAATTAGGATACCCGAATCTCTTGATTAAATTTGAAATGCTGTATTCCTGATGACATTATTTAATTAGGCAAATTAAAATCTTACATAACAATTGGAGTTGAAAGAAGTATAAAGATAATTATTTCCATTTCTAAAACAAAAAAAATTCAAAAGAAATAAAATTATGCTGATTGATCTTGGGAGGGGCAATCTGTTTAAATCTAGCAGTTTATTCAGAAGTAGCTCTTTCGGCTTAAAATGATAATGACTCTTGGAATGGTCGCAAATCACATAGAAACTATAATGATAATAAAAGAGAAATCAAGTGTAGCCGCCACTGTAATGCATAACTTTCAGAGATGCTGAAAATTGTGACAGAAGAATACTAAAAATTTTTTCAATTGTGAAAGCAAAAGGTCTATTCACCCTCTTTTCAGTTTTGGAGGTTTTGGTCAACTCCTCCTTTACCTTCCCTCCCCCAGATATTTTTTTTTGGTATCAAAAATAATTCCAAAACTTAACGCTGTGCTAGATATTGGCTTTGAGCCTTGTGATACGTTAAAATAATAAAGTCTCTGTGTGTGTATTATACATTTGTGTGTATATTATATATCCATATACATTTATATGTAGTGTATAGATAAATACCTATGCAAACATGTACATACACATGTGCAGATATACACACTCCAAAGAGGTTAAATATATTAAGAATTGAATTATAACACTAAAAGGCTGTATCATCGTTATCGGCTGTTTCTCTAACAAGTCTTGTAATCCATCTTAATTAGGCTGTGCCACTATCAGGAAGCAGTAGATAATGCTTAAGTTTCTTAGATTCTTAGTTTGTCTTTATTTTCCATGTTAAGATAATAATGCTGATAAAGGCAACTTAGCGGGGCACCTCACCTGTAACGAGTGCCCAGGCCTTTGCTTTCCCAGGGAGAGCTATGGATAAAGGAAGGAACATTGAGCCTCTACCTTAGTGTTTTCAAAGTGTGGTTCATGGAACCCTGACAGCCTAAACCTTTTTAGAGGGTCGACAAGGTCAAAACTACTTTTTAATGCTAAGATATTTTTTGCCTTTTTCACTGATGGAACAAAGGCAATGGTGGGTAAGGCACCTTGGCATGAATCAAAATAGAGGCATCGGACTATACTGTAAAGATTGTATTCTTCATTGGCACACACAACTTAAAAAAAATGCCAGTTTCATTTAATCTCCTCATTGAAGTAGTACAATTATTATTTTAATAACTCTCAACCCTTGGCTGCATATTGTATTAATATGTGTGATGCCTGGGAAGAACACATAAAATACTTTTGCTGCCTTTCAAAGTACAGTGGATGTCTCAAATGAAAGTCCTTATTTGAGTTAAAAGTTGAATTCACTCCTTTATCGTTTTTACTTGAATAAAACAACTGATTATTCAGAGTTGATTATGTGGAAGATATTTTTTCAAAATGAATTATGTGAGCCTGACACTTTAAGGAAAACGACTGGTAATATTAGCTGCCAGAAATGAAATTCAAACTTTCAAGTGATGATTAATTAGAGTTTCGAAAAACTTGTATTCATCACATTGACAACTTCCCATTACTTAAAAACTTTTCTGATAAAAGCAGTGGTGATATTAAAGAATGCGATTTTTTAATATAATTTGTCAACATTTGGACACGCTGCATAACTCAGTGATCTGATATTTTCCAGATGACGTTACAAAATCATGCATGAGTAAAAGATCCATTCAAAGTGCAGGATAGACAAATGAATTTTAATGTCATGAAGGTTGAAATAGTTTTCAGATTTTATATTGCAGCTAGCCAAGTTAGTTTGATATATTATCAAAAATAATACCCAGAATTATGTGAAAAGGCTGTGAAGATACTCCTCCCTTTTGTAATTGCATACCTATTTGATTCATAAATTTCAGTCAAAGCAGCATTGTAACATTGAATGCAAAAGCAGGTAATAAGTTTCCAGCTATCTTAAGACGTATATTAAAGAGATTTGCAAAAATGTAAATCAATGCCATTATTTTCATTAATTTTTGTTGTTGTTTTGGAGAATATTGTTATTTTTCATGATATAATTTATGTTAACATGTAATGGATTTATTTTAAAATGAGTTAATATATATATTTTAAAATATCTTATTAATGAATGTCACCCCAATAAATTCAATAAAATTTCTTGTCTTTAATTTCTAAGATGGTAAATATTAGTAGGTATGGCCCACATAAATTGTTCTCTAAGGTCCTCCTCACTATGTTTTAGAGTGTGAAGGAGTCCTGAGTTCAAAAAGTTTGAGAACCACTGCTCTACATCGGTGTATTTTATTCCTGAAATTCTTCCCCACTTTAGAAAACAAGCCTACGTCCCTCAAGGTGTCCAGAAATTTATCACGAAGGACCCAACCACCAAAGCTGTCAAAGAATGTAGACTAGAGCTGCAAGACCGAACGGAGAACATTATAATAGTTTCCAAAGATAACCAGCGGTGAATTCAAAAAAGTGTCTTTGCTTTTCTTTGAGCTGTATATTGTACAGCCTTTGATTCAATATTAGGGAAGGAAGATCCAGGAAACAAACAAGGCTTAGGAGAATAAGGGCCAGATTTACCCTTTTCCCTTCTCTTTAATTAGAGTCTTTAATAACAAGGACAAATATAGAGAGATTATTGGATCCAAAGATGGCAAAAGGGAGAGAAATTTTCTTTTTAGCCCTCATTGGCCACTCTTACTCATTGCCATAAGATAAGGAAAGACTATTTCTTCTCACAGGTGCAAGATGATTAACTTTAAGTTCTGGATTATACTACAGGCAGTGGGACTGAGCAGTAAGAAAGGAGAATGCAGAATAAGTAAAGGATGCATCTCTTTTTCCCTTTTCCCAGAGCCTCAGGTGCACCCCATTCATTTATCTTATGTTGTTTAGATAGAGATAGGTGTTTCAAGGCCAACTGATTTCTCAGAGAAGAAAATCAGGATAAGTTTGAGGTTCACAGCAAAATATGAGGAGTAAAGAAAATAGAGGGAAAGAATCAAGTCAAAAGCACAGTGACCAAAAAAAAGGGAGGGGAGCAAATGAAGCCTTCCCTTACCCCCCACCACCACAATCAGTGAGATCTTCCATCTTCCAAGACAGTGACAATGTGACAAAGTTGTTTGCCTTCCCCAGGGAGCAAGCAAAATGCTTTACAAATAAGGCTCAGTCGATACATAACACAAACCAATGGTGAGATTATACTTTTAAAAAAGTAGTTTAAAGCAACAACCCAAGATGGTGAGATTAATGGCAAAAACATCTCAAAGACTGGGCTCTGCCCTTTCTGGCATCCTCCTGTTCTTGTTTAGGGGAGAGTCCAGGAAATAATGGACCCAGAGACTACTCTGGCCATGGTCTCTACGGTGCACGTAGAGCCAAAGGAAACTTGCTGATTGGACAATAGTTAGTAAAGGTTTCTGTCTTTTTCATGTGGGGCTCCTTACTTCAACTGCTTTAGTCAATGGCTTATGAAAACACTGAGGTGTCATGCCACCTCCTGGTCTAACTCAGACCACTGTTTCTGGTGGGATGAAGCAGCATTTCAAATGCTATTAATAATGAAGTATGTTGTGCATGAAGATCAATTAATTCACCAGTAATCTCTCCTTTCTCAGAAACATGATTCCGGTGACAGAATTTCGGCAGTTCTCTGAGCAGCAGCCTGCCTTCCGGGTGCTGAAACCATGGTGGGATGTGTTTACCGACTACCTTTCGGTGGCCATGCTAATGATCGGTGTGTTCGGATGTACTTTACAGGTAGGTGCCTAGACTCTTGTTGGAATGGGAACCAGAGCAACTTAACCATTGAAACCTCTTAAAAGAGCAGGCTGTGTGATTTTTAACCAAGTAAATATTAGTTGCTCTTTCGTACTTGTGTATGGTATATTTGTAATCATGGCAGGGAGCCTGAAACACTGATTTACTGAACCTTCCAAATAAGGTAAAATATGGTACTTGTAAGGTTTCACTGAGCCCAAACAGCAGTTGACGGAGTCAAGTAATATTTGATGTCATTAACATCAAAAGTGTCCCTTATCTGTCAAAGTTGGTTTTATGGTGAAATAAGCATGTATATATACACAGTGCCATTTTTAATGCCAAAATGGAACTTTTTCTTTTCTTTACCTGTTATACTAACCCTTGATAAGATTTTCTGGAAGCATATTTTGATGAGATATCATTATTTTATCTAATGTTTAGTTCTGAATTAAAATATAGCCCAATCAAAATTTATTCTGTATGGATTCTTTCTATGTATTCAAATGTTGAATCCAGATTTGTTTTTTACACATCTACTATGTGCCAGGCATCATACTTTGAGGACATGTATATCTATAAGCAGTTAATTTGTAGGGGAAAACTAAATAAACCAGCACTCAGAAAAGGTTGTGTTAGACTATGATAGAGGCATCCATAAAGCACTAAGAGAGTGCAGAAGAGGGCGTTTGGCTTGGAACAAGAGAAAAATGGATGGTCGTGTTAAAATTTGGAGAACCAGCTGAAGTTAGAGAGAGGGAGATAAGGGTGGGAGAAGGTACCAGAAAAGAACAGAAAGTTCAAAGTCATGTATGTGAGAAAGAACATGGCATCTTTAGGAAACTGTCAGTGTGACTGGCTCTCATGGGGTGTCATCAGTGTGAGTTGAAGTCATGCCTATGAATAGAATCATAGGAGAATGATTCCAAGGAGAATGCGGCACATGAGATGATGTTGGGAATAACATAAAAGAGTTAATGAAGGTTAAAGGGGCACCTCTGAAGGAGACTGGGAAGGGGCCGCAGTAAGAACAAGTGGAAGCAGGAGAGAGGAGGGGCTCAAAAGTCAGAGGCAGGTGTGGTCAGTGATAGCCGTCAGTACAACTCACTCATGGACTAAGGAGAGAAAAGTGGCAAATAGGTTATTGGAAATCTTAGTTTCAGTGGTTGGAAAAGTGAATGGATGTTAAAGTAAAGGTTATGGGGTAGACGTGACTGTTACATCAATCAGCCGAGGGGAGGAGGAGCTTGGAAGAGAGAAATAGCTAAAAGTGGTGCAGAGTAGAAATAAAGGCCTTTTGAAAGTTGATTTTAATAATAGTTAGTCCATAGTGTTTCCTATGTGTCAGGCACTCTTCTGAACATGTTACACATTTTAACTCATTTTATCCTCATGCCACACCTAAGATGGAGGTGCTGTTATTATTCCTATTTACAGATGACAGAAGTTAGAGAAACCTCCCAAGGTGGTTGGCAAAGCCCTTATTCAAATCTAGAAAATTTGGCCCCAAATTCTCTGTTTTTAATCTCTAATACCAGGCTGCCTTTTATTTGTGAGCAGAAAAAAATTTTGCCCTTCTTCCTCCCCCCAAAAAGGATGCCAATGAAAGAATAGAATTTAAAAGAGAGAAAGGGCATAAATTCATTCATACATAAAACAAATATTTGTCGAAGGAGCTACTGTGTGCCAGACACTATTCTAGGTGCCAAGAATTACCAATGCAGGAGGAAAAAAAATAAAAGACAAATGTTCCCCCCTTAAGGAGCTTAAATTCTATGGGAAAAACAAGCAAAATTAAGAAAATCAGTTAGTAAACTATGTATGTTAGAAGGTTATAAGAGCAGTGGAAAAGCAGATAAAACATACGAGGATATATGATAGGAGGTCCCAGCAGCTGAGATTAGGAGTTGCGATTCTCAAATAAGGTGGCCTGGGAAGGCCTCATTGGGAAGGTAACTCAGAACAAGGGACTGAAGGAGGTGCAGAAGTAGGCCATGCAGAGGTCCAGGGAGGAGCCTTTCAGGCAGAGGGACCAGCAAGAGTAAGGGACAATAGACAGAGGTTCGCAGGACCAATTCCCCTTCTGTAGGAGACTTTGAAATTTGACTTCCTGAACTTTCTAGCTGTTTCCCTAGAGACCTGATAAAGGTAGAATGTCACAGCGTTACTAGGCAACATTGCTTATGGTATAAATGACTGCTGTTGGTCAACTGCTTCTGGACTGGGGAATGATAAATGCCTGGTAGGAAGCCATACCATGGGACTTCTGTGATTGTGGTGCACTTGTAACTGGGCATGTCCTTTGACACATGGAAGCTGTATCTATTGATTTATAAAAGATATTGGTTCCTTTGGAGCATGGGGCTTTTAAGTCAGGATAAACCCAAAAGTCCCCTACAGTGGATCTCTCATCCTTGTACCTGAGATGATCCAGGGAGGAGAGCCTCAGGGAGAGACTACTAGCTTCTGGGCAGCAGGTAGACCACTACACCAACAGTCGTGAAGATCCCCACAAGGGTGCAAAGCCTGAGGCTGCCTTGCTGGCAAGTAGGACTCCAATTCTGTATCTTTCTAAGTGATTCTGGTGCCAAATGAGGTTTATGATAGTGTTATAAGTCTGAATGTGGAGACGAACCTAGAAAGGTCCCTGGTGATGTTACAGGCCTGAAGCAGGGTCTCCCTGACGTGTTGAAGGAAAAGCCAGGTGGCCAGTGTGTTGGAGCAGAGTGAGGTGACGAGTAGAAGAATGAGGCCTGAGAGGTGCTGGTGGAGGTAGAGTCTTGTAGGCCACTGTAAAGGTTTTGGCTTTGCTCTCAGTGAATTGGGACATGTTTGGAGGATTTTGAGAAGAGGGTTGTCAATATGTGACTTAGGTTTTAACAAAACCACTCTAGTTGTTGAGAATGCAGTGTCGGGGCAAGGACAGAAGCAATGGGATTATTTAGAAGGCTCGTGCAATCGTCTAGGCAACACATGAATCTGATGGCTTGGACTAGGATTGAAGCAGTGGTTTTCTGGTTATATTTTGAAGGAAAGCCACTAAGATTTGTTGAAAGATTGAATGTGAGGTATGAAATAAAAAGAGAAATCAAGAATGACTCTTAACAATCTGAGCAACTGGAAAATGTTTTTGAGCATGTTCAGTGTGAGACATGTTAGATACCCAACCAGAGATGTTAAGTAAGCAGTCGGATGGATATGAGACCCAGGAGCTCAGGCAAGTGGAGAATAGTTATTATCTTCGGTAGGAAGGAGGTAATGGATCCAGGTGGAAGGACTACCCTTGATTCAGATGGAGAGAGCATCTTCTACCAACATGAGAATGGTGGCTACAGATACATTTTGTTGGGGGCAGAGGGAGGAGAGAGGCACAGAATGGTGAGAGAGCATGCCTTATGGCTTCTGTGAAGTAGAAAGTGACACATCTGCTGAGACATGATGGTAAAAGAGGTAGCAGGAAGCAGCAAGGAAGGTAATGGAATAGGATCCTCGAAGAAAAAGACAGTGATTTGAAATGGCCAGTTTGGGAAATAGTAGGAGGAGGTGACATAGATCAGTGGGAAGGCTGTCTACGTGCCCCACTTTGTGACTGAGCTGTGGCAACTGGCATTGCCACAGGATCTGTTCAGCAAGCACAGGAATCGTTTCTCTTGCTTACATATTCCATGGCAGAATGAAATACAGAAAAAAGAAAGCTCACAGAAAGTCTTTAAGAACTAGTAGTTAACTTGGAACACAATAAATGACCATGTGTGTACCCATGAATATGTCTGTAATGAGCGACATTTAAGTGATGTGTCTGCAGTGAGAGCAGGAGGGGATTCTAGCACAACTTAAGCATCTTTTCCTGTACCAGGTCAGAATCATCTTCCCGGGGCTCAGCCCCATTGTGTGTCTGCCAAAGAGAAGCTCTTGGCTCTTCTCTCTTAGTACCCCACTCAGCACCACCACCACTACCTCCCACGTTCAGTGCCCACTCCTCAGATGGATGACTTACCCTGGGTCCTTCACCCAGAGGCTTATTTCATCCTTACAGCCTTCAAAATGAGAATGGGTGCCAGTTAGACTGGATGCAGGAAGCGTAGTCTAAGATGTCAAGGTTCTGAAAAGAGTGAGGTGCCCCAAAGGAATATTACATCAGAATGCGAAGCCTACCAGGCTCAAAATTCATGTGGAATGGCCCATTTAATTTAGCAAACATCTCTGAACACTTGTGGTGTATCAGGCATCGTGTGAGGTACTAGACACTGAAAGAGAGTTACTGTCAGATTGCTAATAGTCTAAAAACTATAGAAACATATAAGCATGCCATTCAGTGTGTAAGTACCTAATGGTAGTAGCCTTCAAGAACACTATCTCAGCTACTGGAAGTTAGAGACCTGAGAATGTAAAATTTAGCCTACTTTTAAGGAATAAGTATATAAGATCAAAATATATATTTTGAAAGGAGGAGTGGAAGAAAAAAGGGTAAACAGAAGATGTAGTATCATGTCACAAAGCCCTCATTAATTGGCACGGATGGCATGTTAGGGGGCATCCTGCAGTGGATGGGACATTCCTGCACAAGACAAGAATTGTCCTATCCAGAAAGCTAATAGTGTTTCCATTGAATGACACTGGTAAGGGAACTTGTGACAGAATCTACATATACTTTTTAGCTCCCAGAACAAACCTATGGAGGTAGGTTATCCCCATTTTTCAGATGAGAATTCTGAAGACTAGGAGGTTCAGTAATTTGTCCCATAGCCAACATGGGTGCAGCAAGGGTCAAGTCTCAGGATGATTTCTCCAGCATGTGTCTTTCACCCTTCTGCACACTGCTATGGAATATTGTGGAACCATTACAGTTGCACAGATTGTGTGGCCAAATGTTGGCTTGTATAAAAACAAATGCAAGTATAAAAGTATAAAAATAAGTAAGTATAAAAACAAATACAAAATGACTAAAAGGGAAAATAGGAAGTTATAAAAAGAGTGAATTTTTATTTATAGCTTAGATTTATTGAAAGATTATTTATGACATATCTGCTGTAAAAAAAGAATAACTCTCAACCTGTAGTAAACATTAAAGGAACAAGAAATGAAATATGATGTAAATTACTAAAGAAAGTTAAACCACCACACAGCATCCATATAACAAATGAAAGTAATGTTTCTTAGGGGGAGGATTTACATTCCTATTCTAGCTCTGCTATGATAATCCTCTAAAACTGACTTAATGACTGATAACTTTATAAACAGGTTCTCCGTGAAGCTCAAATTCCTTTTCTTTTTCTAAGGTGATATTACAGTGATTAATATATGTTTTCATGCCTTGATTTTTCCCTCTGTAAAATGGAAATGCATTCTTTCTAATCTTATTCACCAAATAAGTTAACTCTTAAGAGTTCAAAAACAAGACAAAGCAAAATCTATAAGGTAAGGGAAGAAGAGCACTCTGGTGATAAAATGGTAATCCAATAGTTTTGACTGTTTTGTAAACAGCTTCTTCTAATGCAAATAATAGTTGATTATCTGTTCACTACTAAAAAATCGTGTTCATATAAGCTTAACACTACACAGCTTTGAAAATACTGGGGGAAAGAGGAGGTTATTATCTATCAATAGGGGGTTGATTCTTTCTTGCCATGATGTACAAGAATTAGAATCAACACTTATCTCACTCATCTGACAAATATTTGTTCATTTCTGAGCAAGTAGCTGTTTTCAAGGCTGCCATACAATAAGAGCATGTATAAAAATCACTCCTTAGATTACATCAGCCCACATAATAAACACATATAAATTCATTGTAAACCAGGAGAGTGTATGTAGTGTCCTATTCCTATACAGTCATACATCCTCAAGGACAAATAGTGTAAACACCCAACAATGTGCTATAAACAACACTATTCAAAAACTCAACACACTCTATAAAATAGACCAAATCTTGAAAAGTTAACATGTTGCTTCCTGGAAAAATAAGATTGCTTTTGAGATCTCTGCTCAGTGACTCCAGGTTATCTTATTATGACCAAATCCAAAACAGTCCACAGGCAGTCTGTTACCAAATATAGAATTAGCAGTTAGAAACCAGAAACAGGAACTGGAAGATACAAAGCCCCTGGAAGCCCTAAGGGACTGCTTTGTGACTGTTACAGAGGAAAGACATTTCCTGCTTTCTGAAGTCCGAGGGGAGGGGGAGCCAAGAGAATGATTTTAGTGGCTTAAAACCACCTATAAAAACTCCTTGCAGACATAACCCAAACCCCGGGAGCAAACTGGCCAGCAGGGTCACTCTAGATAAGAGTCACGCCAACTGAGTTTGTTGGTCAAAGTTGATCCCCACTTTGATTTTTGATACAAACTGAAGTTAACTTCTGCTTCTCTGATTCAGAGCCATTAGCATCGAGTCTATGGCAAATGGCCTTCAGGTGAAAGTACTCACAAGCAGTTCCCTGGAAGGTACAGTGGTAAATACCATAGACTCCAGAGGTGTCCATTTTGTTAATGAAATGCATCCTAAATTCTCCCTTCTATCTC
Source organism: Pteropus vampyrus (assembly GCF_000151845.1). Classification (NCBI taxonomy): domain Eukaryota; kingdom Metazoa; phylum Chordata; class Mammalia; order Chiroptera; family Pteropodidae; genus Pteropus; species Pteropus vampyrus. The sequence continues at coordinate 11,407,671 of NW_011888803.1, forward strand.
CCCCTTCCATCCTCTGTGTCATACTGTATGGATCTCTAGTAGGTCTTTTTCTTTCGCCAAACCTGGATTTATACATGGAGGCTCAGAAATTCTTACTTAGGTTAGCCTATTGTTTAGGACAAAGCTCAGAATACCGATGAGACAGCAGATAGCACTAATGGGTAAGGCTTAAAATAAAGACCTCATCTATGTTTTATAAGGCTTATGTGTACCCATATGCCACCATTCTACTTGGGTCTTTGGAGAACATGAAACAAAAATCATTTGATTGGTGAAAATAAGTTTAAAGAACAGGCTTTCTCATCTCCATAGGGGTACTGCCGTATGCTATCAGAGAAGAGGCCAATTTCAAAATCTCTTTTACATCTAGTAATAAAAATATGCCTTAATTAGGACTTCCTTGTTATGGTGGTTTATTCAATATGATACTTTTTATCTTCCCTAGAACTTTACTTCTTGTCATCTATCACCTTGACAATTTAATGTGCAGTGAATTCCTGGCCACAAGAATAATATATGAGTGCCTTTCACCTCACCCTCTTGGGTTTAACACAGGGCATGAATCTAAATGCTTTTCTTAGATCATCAGATGCCGCCCAATGCCAGTCAGTGAATGAGGAGCATTTTCTTTTATCTCACTATTATGGACTGTTATGGTCATGTCGATTATTGTTTGATAATGCATCTTCTCTCTCAGATAACAAAGACTGACAGCATACTGGGTTTTCTTTTTCTTTTTTTTTTCTGTAAGAAGCAAAATGAGATTTACCATATATTTAGTCTCTGTTGTTGATTCTGGCTTGTAAATCACCAAAACCTGTTTTTTAAAGGTCCATTAAGCAGGTTTGCTATGATGTGGAGGAGACAATTTTGCATTTTCGATCAGGGACCTGGACTTCGAGGTCCTCCCCAGTCCTCTCGTCCTGTCAGGCAAACCATCCACTCTTGCCCTCACGTGGTTCCTCTCAAAGTCCTCTCTTTCACTGAGAACACTGACAACATCTGGATCCTCTCAGCCACACAGGGGCCCTGTGGTAAGGATTAGGCTAACATTGGGATGACATTTTGATTGCAAGGTTGGAAGTTTCTAGGTTATATCTAGAGTCTTCTCTTTAATATAAAGAATGCTGTTCCTTCTTCCCCATGCTACCATTTTCCTTTAGAAACTCCTGAATTTTTGTTATGTTTATTTTATATATGTATTGTTTTGGAACACCTAGCTTTAGTAAAAAAAAAAAAAATGCAGTATTATTGTTTTGTATCCGCTTTTTAAAATATTAAAATACTCCCAACTAGAAAGATACATACCAATTAAAAGATGTATCAAAAAATAAGATACCATTCAAAATAACAACAAGAACTATCAAGTACCTAGGAATTAAGTCAACCAAGAGTACACAAGAACTTTTAAAATGACTAGTAAATGACACGTTAGACAATTTAAATAAACAGAAAGATCCTGTGTGTCCTCGGATGGCACAGACTTGATAATACAAAGATGTCCAGTCTTCACAAATTACTTTATGAATTAAAAGCATTATTTATAAAATTCCAATTTGATTTTTTGAGAAACTTGATAAACTTAATTACCAAAATTTATATGAGGGTTGCTCACTTACAGTGGTGGAGGGAAATAGAATAGTGGAAGGGATAAAAGGAAAGGAGGAGGAGGAAGGAGGGCAGGAGGGAGGGATGAAGGAAGGAAGGGACTTTGCAGGAGCCGATACTATATTATGCATTGAGTAACATAGATAATGCAACGCTTCACCCTAGGGGTCCCCCTCTCCCCACCACACAAACACAAAAATCATCCCGACTATATAAACTAATTTCTTCAAATTTTCTTTGTAGAGTATCAGTCAGATGCTCCATCTAAATCTCATCCTTTTCCTCAGTTGTAAATTTCTAAATCCCTGTGCAAATATTTTCGTTGTATTTCAAAAGCAGGAAATTTCTTAACTCTAAATTTCACAAGTAGGAAAATTTTTAGCTCCAAGATTTATCATTCTTTTATTTCAAAAACAAAAATCTAGTTGGAGGAATGATCTCTAATTGATATAAACTCCATAAGCGAGGCCTTGTCTGTCGAGTTCGTTCCTGTATCCCCAGAACCAAGAACAGTAGCGGACACAGGTGAGTGCTCACCAGAATTCCTTCCACAGAATGAAGGGATGAGTGAGTGAAGAAGAGTGAGTGAGACATTTTGCCATGTGCTAATGTACTGTGACCATCTAATGGCCTTGGAAAGGGGACGAGACCTTTGAATCACAGAGATTCTATGTTCATTTCGGGGTATTTTACACCATGATTTAAGAAATTGTGAGCAGTAGAAGAGAGAGACCAGGACCCTTGTATGAGGCCTAGGTGAAGGTACGCTTAGCCTAGAATTAAGAAGATTGAAGGGCACATGAGAACAGATAGCAGAAACTTGAAGAGCTATTACTAGAGATGCCCTTTCAGAAACTGGATGGTCTGGTGGAGGGAAGGCTACAAGGAGAATCCATGTGTCATGAGAACCATGTTCTTTTTTTCTTTACATATAATAAATAGCTCTAGGCAGTGGAGTTAGTGATAAAAATGACAAAACCCTGCCAAAACAAAATGAACAAATACATTTAAAATACAATGTCAGATGTAAGTGCTTTTAGAAAAAAAAGTGATATAAAGAGAGAATGTGACAGATGTCCTACTTTAAATAGGGTAGTCAAGGAAGTTCTCTCTGAAAAGGTACCATTTGAGCAAAACTGAAGGAACTGAGGGAAGGAGGTCTTGGGTACCTGGAGGAAAATCAGGAATGAGGAGAATGCCAGTGTGGCTGATAGAGAAAGAGCACAGGGGCGAGTGTCCCCTTTCAGTTTTTTCTTGCTTGGATCCACTTCGTAAGGCCTGACATCAGTACCGACCTAATCTGAGCATCACCACTAGTGCCTCGGAGCATTTGCACGCCCACAAAATGTCAAGTGTCTTAGATTTAAGTTTCCAGAATTAAGTCTGACTTGTCTTGTTAGGACAAAGAATTTAATCTTCTGGTGTTTGGAACCAGGAACCTTACGAACTGCCAAAGCAATTAGTATTACCTCTTTTTTGACGCTTCGTTAAGCCACAGTTTGGGAGGAAATGTTAAGAGCGTATCTCATTGCTGCTACAGGACTTCAAGCCGCTAAAGGCGAGATTTGTGTCTGATTCATCTTTGTCCCACCTGCTTATCTTCGACCTAACACACACTCAAGAAATGCGTTGAGTAGATGCATTAATGTGCTTCTACATGCCTAAGAATTCATTGTCTTAATAAGAAAAATAATATGAACATGAAGTTTAAAACTGCATCATAAAATGGATGGAGGAAAGCTTTGTGTGGGGTAATTAAAGAGAAGGTAATAAAAATCAGATCTTCTCCCAAAAGTTTAAAAAGCAGCCAGTAGCATATGATTTTAATAGTATCAGAGATTAACCATGGGCCTTCTGCAGATCATCATCCTTAAAATAATTAGCACAAATCTAGAGCCAACGAAATGAGACAGGGCCTTATGTTTGAGCAATAAACTTGGGAAAAAGTCCTTTGAGAATGTACTGCAATAGTATGCTAATAAGAGATCAACAAATCCTGGTTTATACACAGTTATGTCCCTTTATATGTTGGAAAATTACAGCTAAAATTTGTGTAGAAAAAGGAATCATGCTGTTATGGCAAAGAAACATAAGAAACTGTAGAAATTGAGGCACCTCAGATGAGCAAGTCACAGTTTTTTTCAGTGAGACCAGTGGAGTATATTTTACAGAACTGAGTATTTGTTAATGTTTTGGCCATAAGTGGTTGTTTTTAATAAAATTTTAGTTGACTGCTATGGTGAAAACCAGGTTTTCTCTATCCAGATGTTTGCCCATTCATACAGATATTGTGTGGAGAAGGCTGTTGTCAGGATCCCAAAGTAAACCACATTACAAGTGGTAATTAAGTTCTATAACAGTATTAGTCCTTGACCTTGTACCCATGGTTTGGATTTTATGAGCTGCCCTGAGAGTCCATGTTGTTTTGTGAGAAAGTGGTTCTTTCATCTAAACTACCGATTTTCAAATGAACTTATGAGGGCTTGCTTATGTTCATTAACTATTTTGCATTCTTTAATCTTCCAGGGACTTAAAAAAATTTATTTAAATTCAGTGCTTCTTGGGTAATGTTGATATTTTCCTATATTTGTTTATTCAAATCCATGAAGGTATAGTCCTACACTAGTTAAAACTCTTTAAAAATATAAAAATAACAGAATTTAGGGGTTATTGAACATAAATTCCCATTCAATGTAAAAATCTCAACATTTTTGACAGATTAATATCTAGCTTCTGTTAGTGTATATCTGGAATAGAGAGACGTGCTCTGTTTAACTGTAAATTAATCAGTGCATATTTATTGAATGTTAACTAGATTCCCAGCACTGTTTTAGGTATTATGGGGAATAGAAAATAATTTAAGGTTTTATCCATGCTCCAAAGGAATTTAAGAAATAGAGTGCTCACTTTGGCAGCACATATACTAAAAGAAATAGTTAGAAAGGCAAAATAACACATTCATTCATTGTATCAGTTTATTCTGTATGTTATAGGCACTATGGCTGAATCCTGACAACATCTTAGTCCTAAAGATGCTTAACCTGTTGCAAAGATAGACATTCATATATATCCTTCTAAAATATAAGACAATTGCTGTAGTGTGTGTGCACGCGCGTGTGTCTGTGTGTACATACGGTCCTATTGCAATGATCGGGTATTGCAATGCCTGCAAAGGAGGACGAACAGTTAATAAGTTTACCTGAGGAAAGCAAGTTTCTCGATGTTCTGTATAAGAAGGTTTAAATTATATACCTGGGGAGAAAAAGTGTTATAGTATGTTACAAAGAATAAGACTTTTGAGGCAAAGTAAAATTTAACAAATGTCCACTTGGTAGCTTCCAACAATTAAAGACTTTTAGCTTTTTTGATGTAACAGCATTCTAAGAATAAAGTCATAAAAGCTTTTAAATGTGCATAGTGACTTTTCATCATGTAATAGCAAACTCACAACATTAACTTTCCCAAGAAGTAAACCATGCTAACTGGCATTTTTGGGGTCAGCTATTTTATGAATTGAGTTGACATCTCCCTATTGTAGGTATACTGGTCCTTCAGAACCAGTGAGATTCTTTGCATTAGTACCTATAGCTAAGGCTATGTAACCTTAAGCTCAAATGTGTTAGTTTATGTTTTGGAAAGTTGATGTTAACTTTTAAAATGTAGATGTTTTATATTAGACTCAGAAAATGCTTAATGCATGATAAGAAAATGTAGAAATATTCCCTTCTAGATTATTTTTGTGTAAGATTATATTGATTAGTTACCTGATCTTATATTTTTAGAAATTCTGCACTGTCAGCCATAAAACTTTTGTTTGAAAAACAGGCCATCAACTACATCATCATTGTGCTTATAAGAGATCGCATATGCTCACTGGAAATACAAAACCTGCATTGATTTTTATAATTTCAGCTAGATCAAATGAATTTAAAGAAAAAAATTAAATCTTTTCCCAAAACTTCGAACAGAAAACATGGACTCTCCCACATGATTTTAAGTAAAACACATGAATGTTTCCTGAGCCTGTTTTATTAAATGAGCAGAATAGGCCTCATTTCCATTTCACAGATTTACTATGGGAAGAAAATGATGGCAAATTATTATTTTTAGTCTTTTTAACTGGAGATACGGACTTCAAATGCCTTGTCTTCATTTGGGGCCTTTCCAATATAGTCATAAATATGATTAGTGGCTTCTCTGGCAAACAGATTGAAAGAGGTCTAAGATCAAAGACCAAGTGCCTCAGTTCTTCTCTCCCATACCTACCCGCTTCCCTCTCCCAGAGGACTCTGCAGGAGCTGTGTAGACAGAGGACAAGATCAGGCAAAAGCAAATTTAATGAAAGCTAAGCTCTGGCCCCAGACCTCACTGTCAATCTACTGGTGAGCTAGGCCAGGCCTCACATAAGTCACAGGACTTCTTTGCTAAACACTGAAGGCCTATGTGGCTTGCACCAGAAAAGAATAGAGAGACAACGGAAGAAGTCTCCTCCTCTTTCCTTGCACTTTAATCTCTGCCTGCCCAGAAGAAAAGGGGAACCTGGGCGAGGACGAGTCAGAGGGAGGAGGGGAAAGGGAAGAGGGAAGAGGGAAGGAGATCGATTATTGATTTTCCCTAAAGCCAAGAGCAGAGCTTGTCTGAGCTGTCTTCCTCAGGCCCTCCTAGTGTATGTTCCAAGACAGAAGCAGCTGCAGACTCATATCACATCAGCTTCAAAGAATAAAACTTTAAAGTGATGACTCCCAAGAGAAGCTCTAAAGAGAGAATCCAATGGATTAATCCCAAGGAAGAGCCCCTGCCACTTGAACTCGGAGCCTTAACACCTTATGGGAACCAACGTTCAATACTTTTCCTTTGACATTGCCATCTCTATTAGCTTTCTTTCTCCTAGAAAGTAAAGAAGAACAAAGAGAAGAGTGTTGAGTTCTACCTAGAGATCTTCCATCTAGATGAGTCAGATAAGAGGAAAAATCCATAACTGAAATTCACCTTATGTGGTAAAAGATCTGCCTGGAATGTGTGGAACTTTTCATATCCAAATTAATGGTATTTCTAGATTCCAGAAAGCTTAATATCCAGAAAGCATATGACTGAAAAAATAAATTGTCCTACCACCCAACACATATAAATGACTAAGAATTGCCATGACTCTTGCCTTACCTGCAAACCTTCTATGATGTCACAACAACATACAGCTATTCTCTCTCGTAATTTATACCATCTGTTCCTTCACACAGATTGGGCCACAGCCTGGCAGTTGACATGATTCATTGCTGAGTACTATAGCAAATTATCCTTTGATTACTACTGTAAATTTCTAAAAGATCTTTCTTAAAAATATCCTTTTAGTACAGTTTTTTGATTATTTGGATGCTTCCAGTGTTTAGCATTCTGTATCTTTATGCTGTTTCTACATTATATGTAGATAGTCCAGAGAATTTATATTTCTCTATGGGTTCTTCCAATTTCTTTCATCTTACTCCCGCTCACAGATCTATCCATGAACTGCAGAGTGTCCAGTTGAATACAGAAGAGTTCAGAACTAAGAGTTCAGTTCCTGGGGATTGCTTCAAAAAGAGCTTTTCCTTCATTATTTCAAGAGCATAGTTATAAATACTTCAAAGTTTTCAAACAACTGAAACAGATTGTTTCTCTTATGAATCAGAACTGTATGTTCCTACTGTTTATCCATACTGGTTAGATATCCACTGAATTTTCTCACATGGTTTTGACTTTGAAATGGATGCTTTCCACTTAAGTCTTAAGTTGTCATGGGTCAGATAATTCGCTAGTCCACTTGGCTTATGGGAAAAAAAATGCCATGAAGCAAAATGAAAACAATTTTGAATCTCATTCACTCCCACATTTTTCATTAATTTTTTTTCTAATTCCTTTTGTGTCCTGGAGCATCTTTTCTCAAAAGAAGAAGAGAAAGAAGACACAATGTAGATACAACTAAGATACAGGAAATAAAAGCATCCTCTATGGCTGGAAAGTCTTAGGCTCACTAAGGGTTAAAAAAATTAACATTCATAGTGTGTATAGTGATTGTTACTCATGAAAAAAAAGTCAATATGTCCATATTTACAGTAGTAGAATTACCTTTATTAAGTGAAATACAAAATGTACACATGATCTTAATATAGATGTGATGGTCTCTTTTTTACTTAGGAAAAAAGAGATAGTGCCTTCCAAATCTGGCACTCTTTGTGTATCTTAAATGATTCAGCCCTTAGCTTCAGCTTTAGGAATCTCTAGACTGACATCACTTAGCAATTTGGATGATGTGTGAAATGAAATATTTCATCTCAGAGGAAAGGATCTAGAAGCCAAATATTTCCAGATGTTCACTGGCATCTGATTTTATAAATGTGTGTACTTGCTATTTTGTGGTTTGTTTTCCTTTGGGGAGGGCGGGCACAGTATTTATCTCATATTTACTGCATACCTACTCCGTGCCAGGTAGTGTCAACAAAGATGGTGCCTACCTTTAAGGAGCTTGCTGATCTAGGAGGTAAAATGATAATAGACAATTATACTATGTTTTCTCAGGGAGAATCAGGACTTAAAAAACTGCTCCAGTTCTGTTTCACTGTATATTCTTTTTCTGTATAGTAATGACTCAGAAAATTATGCTCTAAGTTTTTCAATGTTCAATTCTTCTACCAGACTAATGGCACTTAATGTTCCTCAAGCATAAAAATTTTCTGATGTTACTTAATTCGAGAAGATTTGCTTGATGTCTGGTTTTTAATCATATATAGATGAACCCTATAGCAGGGGTCCCCAAACCCCAGATCATGGACCAGTGCCAGTCTATGGCCCATTAGGAACAGGGCCTTACAGCAGATGGTGAGTGGCAGGTGAGCTAGCGAAGCTTCATCTGTATCTGCAGCCACTCCCCAGCACTAGCATCACCGTCTTAGCTCCACCCAGATCATCAGGCATTAGATTCTCATCGGAGCACTGGTCCCTGGTGACAAAAAGGTTGGAGACCACTGCCCTATAGCAAATGTACTATTGTTATACCTTACCACTGAGAGAATTCATAACTTCAAAAATTCAAGCTTTAATCAGTTCATCTTGTTCATCTTTCCAATCTCTTATTCTAAGGACATCAACTCCATGCCTCTGAGATGCTAGGGTATGATTTCTTTCTTCTCTTTTTCCTGTTGCTATTAGGGAAATGACCAACCAATTAAAAAAGACTTTTTACTCAGCTTGGGTTTATTAATAAACACTTTCAAATTTGGCAGTTTGCTTTAGACTGTTTTTTTTTTTCTCTCTCTCTCTCTTTACCATCTGGGTCTAAACTTCCCCCACACAGAAGGTGTTAATTCCTGTCCATCACATAAATTTTAAACATCAATAGAAAGAAAGAAGATAATAGGTGCACAGCAGGCAGGAAATGATGCCACGCCCTTGCAGTTGTGCTTTTCCATTTCCCCTGGAGACAAGGACCTGGTTTGTGCTGAAGAGAGTGATGCAGTGTTCGTGATGCTCGTGGGTGTCTGTTTCCATGCTTCAGTGGTGATTGCCCCTAAACACACAAGTATTCGACTTGGAGAATAGCAAGACTTATGAATAAAGACATTTACTGAAAATGAAAGCATTTAGATGTTCACCCCGTTGGAACCATCTCCTCTGCCTTTTCAGTTCCATTTCTTTCTCAGATATTTTCAGTACATAGCCTTGAAACAAAATCTGCATCTTCAGAGTTAATCCTGTCACTGATAAGAGTAAATCTCATGACTCTTGAGAGTAGATGCTTTCTTTGTCTTCCGGCGCCTTGCTTCTGGGAGAACATGGTTGATTAAGTTTATACACTAACTGATATCTTAGTGACGTGAAAGTTAATTCCCTTCCCTTGCATCTTCATCTCTTTTCCCAGGAGAAGTGGATCTACCTCAGAAAGGAAGAGCGACAGCACCTTTTTATTCTTTCCCCTTGCTCTTCCCAAATGCAACCTTTTGTTCCTGTCTCTGGAAATCACAAGGTTCTGGCCTCACACTCCCCCAGTGACCTATCCAAGCCCAGGAGCTTCAAGGCCCAAATGAAGTTGCTCCTACTCCATGAAGCCTTCACTGCTCACTCCAGGCCCAAGCTCTTATTGTACTTACCAGACCGTTCACTTGGTGTAAATTCTGCCTTGTTTTCACTCCTGTTTGACTTTCAATATGGCTATTCATGTCTCTCCAACAAAATTATAAGTGCTTTTAGAACTGAGAACTTTGGTTATGCCTCCTTGACTTTCCTGTGATGCTTAGCATATAGTAGATAGTCAATAAGTTTTAGTTGATAAAGTTTGATCTGTCCTTAGTATTGATGAGCAAACCCTGGGGAGTAGGTCTTTAAAATCTGTTTCTTGCTAGGCCATTTTTAGCTCAGCAGAAATAACTTGTTCAGTTTTATCAGACTGGAGGCATATCTGGATGATCAGCTTCAGGTTGGTACCCTTTGGAACCACCTGTATTTGAATCTGTGGAGTAGGGGGAGGGTAACGGATAAAATTAATCACCTTTACATTGGCCCACCTGCCTTTCTGTGGTTCTACTTCACTTTTTCTTTTTTAATCAAACTTACCATAATCAAGTGAAAGCACTGTCTAAAGAATAAGCCACAATCTAAAGAATACCCTCGGATTACAAATTAATTTATTGGAATGAAACCAGCTGTTTTATCATACACAGCAAATTTTCTCACTTCTTTCAATGATAATATAGTCATAATTTATGATTTAAAGTCTAAACTGGAGAAATCATTTTGGGCTTATAGTTCATAGAAAAAGAGTAATGGATTTAATTGTTGAGGTTGTAGGAAAATAATGCTATTAGTGGGAGATGTATACAACCCTCCCTCCTCCCCTTTTTTTTTGGTGGTGAGGGCAATTTGGCATTACAGGTTTACGTTGTTTGGCACTACCCAAGGAATGACGATTCTTCATAGTGTTAGTCTTGAGAGTAATTTTTATAATAAAATACATGCAACCCACACTCTCCTGGAAAAGATAGGAAAAGATAGTAAAGCAAGTGTTACACTTCAAAATACTCCCTCTGTTCAATGGATGTAGCCATGATAGATAAAATATAAAAAGAGATAAAAATGTATGCATGGCCTCAAAAACAAGATAGAAATTTCTGTGAAGCACGAATGGAATACTGAGTGAGGCTAAGCAACTTCTGGGCTTTCATCCAAAAGTAGGCAGTAGCAGCCAGGAGCTCAGCTCCTGCCAGTAAAAGGAACTAAGAATGCACCACGCAAGATAAGAGACTAGAGCTTGGTCAGTGTTTGAAGCCAAAAGCCCCCATTCCCAAAAGGAAGCTGAAAAGAATGGCGATTGACTGGATGCTGGATCTGGTGCCTGAGAGGAAACCGTGCATCTGGAGTGCCTCCCAACCAGGAACTGAGTCAGCCTGCCCACTGTCTCCCTGATTTGATTGGTGAGATCCTGACATCACAGTGGAACATCAAAATACTGTGATAAAACCTAGTGGTGGACTGGGGGCTGGGGATTGGGTGCAGGAAACCACAGAAGAGCAGGCAGGTGATGGTGGAAAACAATCTCCTTCTCAGAAGAAGCCTAACATCCAGACACATGAAGAAAACTGTGCTAGGAAAGGCTCTCAACAAAACTAACAGTTGAAACATCGATTCACTTAAGGTAAAACTAAGTTTTGAGACAAACAACGAAGTTTAAGTATATTTAGAATGGTCAAAGAGATAAAGACAAAAAAGGAGGTAGATATGACAAGAGAAAATGGGTATAAAAATTTAGAAGCCATGGAAATAAAAAAGTCACTGAATTTAAAAATATCAACATGGTCGAGTAACTAGACTGCACTCAGTGGCAGAAAGTAATGTATTAGGTAAGAGCTCTGAGTTTACCCAGAGGTCAGCACACACACACCAGTGAAAAATCAAAGGCTCTAACATACGTTTAATAGGAATTGCAGAAAAATTGGAAGGAATGATAGAGCAGCTTTTAAAATAATGTTTAAAGAGATTTTTCTAACATTTTGTAGAATTGTATACTTATTACAGATGTTGAGCAGGATTAATCCACATACATTCAAAATTAAAGTGAAACTTAGATGATCTTGGATGAAAGGTAAATACTAAACACTACCATGAAGATAGATTGCTTACTAAAGAAGAAAGTCAAGCCGACAGTAGGCTTCTCATCAGCAAAAATATAATCCAGAAGAAAATGGAATGATATTTTAAAGTGCTGAAGGGAAACTACTATCAACAGAGAATTTTATAATTTACTAAACTGTTATTCAAGAATGAATGCAATATAGACATGTTCAGACATAGAGGTATATGAGCTTCCTATCCATAGAACCTTATTAAAATAATTGAGATATACTTCAACCAAAAGGAAAATTAACCCAGGGAGAAGATATAGGATCTAAGAAAACCAGTGAGCACATGATGATTTAATAAGTCTATAAATAATCACAATTGACTATAGATTGTTAAAAAAAAATGTTTCAAAAGGAAGCTGAAACAAACTCTGGGAACAACAAAATGGAGTAGTTCAGTAGGTAGTCAAAACATGCTCAGAAGGGGGAATGGTTACTGAAAATCTTTAAATGTGTATATTTTAAGAAATTATAGATACCCTCTATAATCTCTATTAAAGAAATACAGTTTGCATTATAGAAATAGTTTACACCTTTCTAACCAGCTGAGGTGGGATGAGAAATAGAAAATATGGAAAACGTCATCAGTGCAATAGAAGTGATGAAAAAGGAAGGAAAGGTATTTATAAAAATAAACACATAAACTCAAATATTAGTAGATATTTAAATATGAGTGAGCAAAATAACGTAATAGATTAAATTCACTTGTGAAAAGAAAGAAGTGATTCATTTTCCTTTTTTTAAATCCATACAACAGCTAAAAAAATTAATGATACGAAAAAACAGAAACCTGGTGGAAAAGTGTTAGTATTGTAGAGCATTTAGCCCTTCCATCTTCAAGAATGCACTCTGTATCAAAACAAGATCTATATTTGAGTTTTAAAACATGCATAAATTCTTGTAACCACCACAGGATATAGAAAAATCTTAACACCCCAAGGAATTCCCTGGTGCAGACCCTTGGCAGTGAACCTCTGTCGAGTGCTTAGTTGTCACTCTATGTGCTGTTTTACAGATTGCTGTGTAAAATCGGGCAGCATGTAATTTTTTGAGACTGGCACTGGTTTTAATAGAAAAATTGCCTAAATGCACATCATCATGGGAATATGATTAATAAATTACAGCACAGCCTCACTCTGTAATTCTGTGGTCCTTAGAATGAAGTAGATGCCTGTGTGCTAATGTGTTAAGGTCTCTAAGACATATTCTGAAAGTGAGCAGCTCAAGGTGCAGGAATAATACATATAGTAAGGAAGGTCTCCTGTGTTTATATGTCATAAATATGTAACTGCACAGACTTAGATCTGGAAGAGCATACACCAGACTCATCAGGGCTTATTAAGGAACTGCACGGAAATAGGGAAAGGTTAAGGGAGGACTCTACCTTCTGTGTTAAAAATAAGTGTGTTTAAAAAAAAAAAACATTTATGATAGGAAAAATAAAATTTGGGGACATAACAATAAATGTCCAACATCTACGTGAAGAAAGCTATAAAACACTCCTGAAAGACACAAAATTAGATGTGAACAAGTGGAAACACACCATGGAGAGGAAGAATCAACACCATAAAGATGTCAGTTCTTCAAAAAATTAATTTATAAATATAGTGTAATCCCAATAAAAATACTACCAAGATTTTTTTCTAGCGAAGTTGATTATAAAGTTCATTGTGAAAAGCAAGCCCAAATTTGAGCACCACACTAATTACTGATTTAGTTGTCTTTGTCCTATGCTTGACTTTGAAGGGCTTATCTTTCTTGGGATCTCTAACATAATAGCTAACCTATAGTAGATCCTCCAAAATGGTTGACTTTCCCTGAGTACACCCTCAAAACTACTCAGCACTTATGTTCTACATGTCCTACACCACCTGTGTTTGTGTCGTTTATACCTTTGGCATGTAATAGATAAGCTGGCCCTTATTTATGTTACTCTATCTTTGTTATATCAAGCACTGTTTCTGAACCTAAGTGGTTTTGTTTTGTTGTTTTGTTTTAACCTCAGCCCTCTGGTGTCTCATTCATGCAAATATGAAACTTTTTCAACTTGGGTTCTGCTTTTCACTGTAGTACTTTTCTGGAAACTGCCTGAATTAAGTAAATCTTATGTTTACATGTAATAATGGATGTTATGATTCTAACAAAGGACTGAGAATCAAATAATCATCATCAAAGATAGATCATACAAAGATCATGAACATTAATGATTTAAAGCAGTGAAAATTAGTTTTATAAGTCCCTAATTTGCATTAACCATGCAAGATAATTGAATATGTGATAAAGTATGCACATACTCCACTTAAAAATGCATCGATTTGATGTTATAAATTTGGCAATGACATCTTTAAAAATTTCTTTTCCTAGTTCTGAACAGTATTTCAAGGTATGATTTCGATGGGTTGAAGGAAGCTTGAATTTTCACACTGTTTCTCTTAAAAACATCTCCTTAGAAAGCAAAAGCAGGAAATTCAATTTAGTTCATAGACCCCTGAATTAAGGAAGCTGAGTTCCTTTTTTTTTTTTTTCCTCAGAAACACTTTGTGCTATCTCAGAATAATTTGCAAACGAGAATTCATGAACTCAAATTTTAGTGAGCCCATTTCTCCAATCCTGGCAACCCTAGAGTTTCTTTTGCAGAAATATCACCTAGATATTCTCACAATCATGGAACAAATTTACATGTATTTTTTTTTATTTCTCCAGCAACTTTGGTTGTAAAGACTAGAGAAGCATTTTATATACTTCTGTCACCTAAATGTCAGCTGCTCCTTCAGATCTAGGAGATATTGGGTCAAATTCCAGGCCATGACCCTCCTGAAGTTCTAGCAGACTCAGGCATTCTCGTGATCCCAGTTCCTGTCTCCATGGAAACAGTTTAGCTATAGATTTTTACCATCCTGGGCAAACTTTCCCTGTCTGTACAGTTTGATCTAAGGATGAAATTTAGTCCCTTTTTGCTGTGAGTTTTACAAAATTCATTCATAAGATGTGTGTGTATGTTTAGCAGATTTTACCAAAGGTTTGGGGAAGATCGAAAGGCATTTACATCTCAAAATAGAAATAATGAGTATATACTCCAGCCTCCCACCACATTGCTTGACCTATTTCCTTCAATCCTTTCCCCTCTCTGCTCTGCTGACTCACCTGCTCCTCCCTCCAGGCCTATTCCTTCCAATATAGACGTAGTCTAGCCATCCTTGTTGCCTTGGCTTCGTGTGACCTTTGCTCGCAGTGACTCACCTTCTGTATCCCTTTCCTCATCCCCAAACGAACTTAGATATTTTCCTTAACATAGATGATTTCATTCAAGAATTATCCTCATATTCACTTTTAGGATAGTAACTTTCCCACCTTCCTATATTTGGGATCAGATTCTCTTGTTCATTTTGCTTTCAAAATTTATTCTCTCCTTCTTCCCAATTTCTTTTCCCTCCTCTCCCTCCCCCTCCATGAACAAACCATGCAGCTCTTGTCTCAAGCCTTTTTTCCTCCAAAGGCAGTCTCAGGGTTTCCCTAGAAGAAAATGGTAGAATTCCTTCTCATTGTGACGTGTGTGTGTACGAGCTGGTGATGGTCTCAGCCTCAGTGTTCTATAGAATGGGGTGGGTGCCGGGGGTTTCTCTCTGCTCCTTCCCCAAGCACTCTCCCTTGGTCCTGCAATAGCAGCTTGGAACCCTACAATTATTTCTTCGAAAGTGGTTTTGCAGCCTTTCTTTAAGGCTTGATTTATACTCTCATGTTTAAATTACTGGGTAAAGGTAAAAAAAAAGTGAGGTATAGTAAGTGAGGTACTTGTCATCACCTATATGTCCCGTGACTTCAAGTGAAATAATGTATAGGAAACCAATTTTACCATAGGCTAATTGCTATAAGTAAGAGTTAAGTTCCTACAGCATCTCGTCAACATTATAATGAGATGTCATTGAATGAAACACAATGAGTGAAACACAATTGAGTGAAATGGCATTGCTGAGGACCTGCTTTGTAGGTGTAATTAGGCAAACCTCAAAAGAGCAGAACAAAAACTTTTAAGATCTTAACAAGCTGCTGTTATTTATAAAGATTTCACAAAAACACCTTTCCTTTTTTTTTTTTTTTTTTTTAGGATTCCTGTCTGCCTTTTTTTTTTTTTTTTTGTCTTCTTTCACTTTATTACTATACCTTTGAAAATACTGATCCTTCTCCCAGTTCTGAAACTTGTGTTCAGAAATACTGTTTCCATTACACGTGGAGGATAACTAACTTCCTCCCTCTCCTGCGGCTATTTTACTGTTTAAATCTTCACGCTCTTTATCCTTGAACTCCATAACCCACCCGATTCCTTTTCATAATTCTAGATCAGACAACTTGCCAGCACATTCCTTGGGAATTCTACTCTGAGTTGCATCTCTCTGGAAGCTCCTTACTATGTTCTCTCAGCAGCATGAGCAGCTATTGTTCTTCGTGACTAAATTCTAGTATTTCTCCTACTCTGTGCTCAGTTCTGAGTAGTTTACAGCTTCTGGAAAATAGATCACTGTCTTTACCCTCCTGGGATTTAACTGGGCACATTTTAAAAAATATATCTTCATGAAGATTGAAAGAGAAACTGTGACATCAGAAGAAAGTAAAAGAAACTCTTGGAGATCGGCTGTGTTTTACCCTCCTACGCTGGGCCATTCTCTGTAAAGGCATCCTAGCAGAAACTTGGTGAACTGAGGAGACTGTGTGGAGTGATGGAAGAATACCAGGCTGTAGACAAGATAGGTGTAAATTCTTGCTCTATCATTTTCTGGCTATGTGGACTTGGGCAAGTAACTTACCTAAATTCTCTGAACTTTGGTTGATTTCTTCTTCTATAGAATGGGGAGAATATGACCTGCCTCCCTAGCATGGCAGACTGTAGCCGATCAGGCACCTTGGTGCAGAATATAAAAAGGCATCCCCACTGTGTGGCCATAGCCCTAGGGCATACAGTTGAGAGAATAGAACCAAGCAGGATTACAACCCATACTTGCCTGTTAGCTGGGCACCCTGGTACAGTGCATAACCTGAACCTATCCAGCCAAGCTCCAGAGGTCTGTCGACTTCCGCCATTAGGAGCTAGCCTGTGGAAAGGCTGGGAGCGGGGACAGTAATGATCCTGCCTGGTTGCTTGGCAGATTTAGCACCTTTAAAAGGTGCCTGACTTTTTACCTTCTCAGTGATCTTGCTTTCACACCATTCTTCTGTATTTTCAACATGCCACTAACAATGTCGTATTAGCATATTAGCTCAGAGGTGTCACTCTTGGGGAAGGTGCTCAGGGAAGCACTTCTTTCCCTGCTGGTCTCCAGCCCCGACCTTCTGCCTATTTCTCAGATTGTGGAAGCATTTAGTGAGACCCCAAATGGGAAAACATCCAGAACATGACACAAACACTGAACTTCTTACTTGTTTCTCTTTTATATTCCTTCAAGATAGTCTGGCATTTGTCTAGGCTTTCTCCTCCTCTTTTCTGTTCCTGAGGTTTCCATGATAGAATGCTTGACTCCCAAGATATATGAAGAATACTCCATGGAGACATGAGAAAAAAAATTAAAACTTTTATTTATATTTATCTTAACGGGATAGGAATTAAGCTCTTCTAATATTCGTCATAAGAATTGACAGTCCTTTCTGAATATAATTATGAATAAACATACATATACTGAGTGGGCATGACTCAACATTTTTTCTCTGATATAGGTAAGTGATAAAAATATTTGAAGACCACTGCTCCATTTTCACACCTCTGTAGCCACTGAACCCTCTGAATGAAATCACATTTGTTATTCTTCTCTGCCTTCTTTTGATTTACATTATAAGTAATTGCCCCCTGCTTTATCTTCCAGGACAGAGCTTTTCTAAATCTTTCTAAATCTGGCAAAACTTCCCCTTCTTCTCTTAACCTAATTTTTCATTGTTTTCTGCTATGGGAGGAAGTGAACTTTTCTCCTAAAACAATAATACTTTGTATAATGTGATTTGTAATTTAAGAGAGTCAGATTGGGACCTTTTTGGGTTAATCCTAGAAATTCAATAAAATAACATAAGAATGTGGCTCTGGGTCCAGGAGGCCTGGGCTAGATAACGTTAGCAAGTTACTTAACCTTTCTGTGTTTTGGTCTTCTCATCCGTGAAATGGGAATAATAAGAGTACCTGCCTCATCAAGTTAAGGTGACAATTAAAAGAATTAATACCCATGACACTTTTAGAATAAAAGTCAGTTGTATATTAAACACAACAGAAGTTTGCTGATGTCATCACCATAATCACTATCCTTATCGTCATCCCTAGGAGAGGTACAGTCCACCCCCAGATCTATGCAACTCTGAACTGGAAGTACCAGTTCTGGAATTATTCACTTTCTCAGCAAATATATACTAGTGATCTCATATGTATCAGGCCCTCTACTAAGCGTTGGTTGTCCACACCATTGTCAAACTTTATATTTCTGTCTGGGCCCTAGCAGTCCACTTTGCAATAAACTCAGTTTCTACTTCTCTAATCAAAATAAAGGACTTTGGTGTTACAAAATAACTAAACGTTTTGCTGTTGCAGAATCACTAAACACTGTGAATTTCCAGCCATTTGATATTTTAAGGTACAAGTAGACTTTCTCTACATTATTCATTCCACATGTTATTGCTGTCAATTCCTTGGTTATTATTCCTCCTCTGAACTGTTTGCTTATTGTTCAAAGAATTCCACTTACATGTACTTCTTTCTGGGGATGATTCCTCCAATTGATTCAAGGTGTATTCTGCCTCGTACTACCTAATCTTCAAAAAGGATACATTCTCTCTTACCCAAATTGCAATCTTATGAGACTTTTGGACGTTTTTACAGCTTAATATTCTTAGCAAACTGAAGGATTGGTAGAGGGATAGAAGTTTTCAATGTAATATTTTGTATGAAAAACCAGCCAATTTAATATATAATTATTTTACTATTGAACAGTACTATATTCTTTCTCCTCTCTCTGAAGAATTTTTTTTTTTGTAAAAGCTTAATAAATTTCTTTCATATTAAAGCTGCTCACATTCATCTATGCATGTAGTCCAGGATATGGGTAAAAAGAAAGGGGAAATGATAAAGTCAGAAACTTCTTCCATATTTCTTCCTTCCAGTCCTTTTACTTCTCATACACAAGCTAATATACTCTTGGGAGCCATCCAATTCAAGATTGAGCCTGATAAAGGGATATACTTCCCAGACCCGTGACTGACTGATTCTCCCAGCCTCCAGTGAGGGGAAAAAAAAATGCAAAATTTAAAAAAATACATGACTGTTATTTAAATATTTATTTTGTCATGAATTGTTCTATGACTTAACAAAACTGCTGTCTTATGTCATCACTTAGACATATATTTCATTTTTCCAACATGTGGGCTAAGAATAAAATCTTGATGCTGGAACTGAACATTTTATTCTCCAGACAAAGGAAATGGACATTTATTGGACGTTATTGCTGCTTTCTTTGCACTAATGCTATTATGAAAGCTCTTTGAATAATATAATTTGGAAATATTATTTCTGTTTCAGGTCATGCAAGACAAGATAATTTGCCTTCCGAAGAGAGTTCAACCTTCTCAGAACCACTCGTCCGTTTCGAATGCCTCTCAAGCAGTTGCCGGAACCACCCCGCTGCCTCCACCTAAACCATCCCCGACTAACCCCGCCACCGTGGAAATGAAAGGACTAAAGACAGATCTGGACCTTCAGCAGTACAGTTTTATAAACCAGATGTGTTATGAGCGAGCCCTCCACTGGTATGCCAAGTATTTCCCTTACCTTGTCCTTATCCATACCCTGGTCTTCATGCTCTGCAGCAACTTTTGGTTCAAGTTCCCTGGCTCCAGCTCCAAAATAGAACATTTCATCTCTATCCTGGGGAAGTGTTTTGACTCTCCTTGGACCACACGTGCTTTATCAGAAGTGTCCGGGGAGGACTCAGAAGAGAAGGACAACAGGAAGAACAACATGAGCAGGTCCAACACCATTCAGTCTGGCCCAGAAGGCAGCCTGGTCAACTCTCAGTCGTTAAAATCGATTCCTGAGAAGTTTGTGGTTGACAAATCCACTGCAGGGGCTCTGGATAAGAAGGAAGGGGAGCAAGCAAAGGCCTTATTTGAGAAGGTGAAGAAGTTCAGGCTGCATGTCGAAGAAGGTGATATATTATATGCTATGTATGTTCGCCAGACTGTACTTAAGGTTATAAAATTCCTAATCATCATTGCGTATAATAGTGCCCTGGTTTCCAGAGTTCAATTTACAGTGGACTGTAACGTTGACATTCAGGACATGACCGGATATAAAAACTTCTCATGCAATCATACCATGGCACACTTGTTCTCCAAACTCTCCTTTTGCTACCTGTGCTTTGTAAGTATCTACGGGTTGACGTGCCTTTACACCTTATACTGGCTGTTCTACCGTTCTCTAAGGGAGTACTCTTTTGAGTATGTCCGGCAGGAGACTGGAATTGATGATATTCCGGATGTGAAAAATGACTTTGCTTTTATGCTCCATATGATAGATCAGTACGACCCTTTGTATTCCAAGAGATTTGCAGTGTTCTTGTCTGAAGTGAGTGAAAACAAATTAAAGCAGCTGAACTTAAATAATGAGTGGACTCCCGATAAACTGAGGCAGAAGCTACAGACAAATGCCCATAACCGGCTGGAGTTGCCTCTTATCATGCTCTCTGGCCTTCCAGACACTGTTTTTGAAATCACCGAGTTGCAGTCTCTCAAACTTGAGATCATTAAGAATGTAATGATACCAGCCACCATCGCGCAGCTAGACAATCTCCAAGAGCTCTCTCTACACCAGTGCTCGGTCAAAATCCACAGCGCGGCACTCTCTTTCCTGAAGGAAAACCTCAAAGTCTTGAGCGTCAAGTTTGATGATATGAGGGAGCTGCCTCTCTGGATGTATGGACTCCGGAATCTGGAAGAGCTCTACCTGGTTGGCTCTCTAAGTCACGATATTTCCAGAAATGTCACCCTTGAGTCTCTGCGTGATCTCAAAAGCCTTAAAATTCTCTCTATCAAAAGCAACGTTTCCAAAATTCCTCAGGCAGTGGTCGATGTCTCCAGCCATCTCCAGAAGATGTGCATACATAATGATGGCACCAAGCTGGTGATGCTCAACAATCTGAAGAAGATGACCAATCTGACAGAGCTGGAACTGGTCCACTGTGACCTAGAGCGCATTCCTCATGCTGTGTTCAGCCTGCTCAGCCTCCAGGAATTGGACCTCAAGGAAAATAATCTGAAATCTATAGAAGAAATTGTTAGTTTCCAACACCTGAGAAAGTTGACAGTGCTAAAACTGTGGCATAACAGCATCACCTATATCCCAGAGCATATAAAGAAACTCACCAGCCTGGAACGTCTGTCCTTTAGTCACAATAAAATAGAGGTGCTGCCTTCCCACCTCTTCCTATGCAACAAAATCCGATACTTGGAGTTATCGTACAATGACATTCGATTTATCCCACCTGAAATTGGAGTTCTACAAAGTTTACAGTATTTTTCCATCACTTGTAACAAAGTGGAGAGCCTTCCAGATGAACTCTATTTCTGCAAGAAACTTAAAACTCTGAAGATTGGAAAAAACAGCCTATCGGTACTTTCACCGAAAATTGGAAATTTGCTAGTCCTTTCCTACTTAGATGTTAAAGGCAATCACTTTGAAATCCTCCCTCCTGAACTGGGTGACTGTCGAGCTCTGAAGAGAGCTGGTTTAGTTGTGGAAGATGCTCTGTTTGAAACTCTGCCCTCTGATGTCCGGGAGCAAATGAAAACAGAATAACTTATTTTTGTTTAAAGTTTGACTGAAACATGCTTCTACCAAATACAGTATAAGTAATTAGGTAGTCTTAATGCCTTTCCTATTTTAGTTTTTTTTTTTCTTTTCACATGAAACAAATGTACACAAAGATTGAGTAAGGAGTATGTATTTTTTAATAAAAATTTAATTGTATTTTTTCAGTATTAATATTTTAAAGTTTTATTTGTCCTGGAACCTAATGTATCTATTATTGTTTTCTACTGACAGAAACAGATGGTTCCATCTGTTTTTTTTTTGTTTGTTTTGTTTTGTTTGTGTTTTGTTTTTGTTTTTTTTTTTCCAGTTCATTCTTATGATAGGGAGGGAATTTTAGGTTGCATGCATTTTGGTATTTTTTAAATAGATGAAGACATTTTGCCAAGGTCATTTTTAGCTTGTTTACACCTGTACGGTTCCTTGTTTTTGTTGTCACTGTGTGTATACCAAGGAATCTGTGCTAGTTCTTTTAATATCAGCTGCCTTCTCCATTGGCCAAGCCCTTCATTCTATAGAAAACTCTCCTTTGGAGTTTAAATTCACATAAGTGCATTGTCACAGACTATTATTTTTTAATTTTCCTCCCAACTCCAACAGAACTCTAAATTATGTGATTTCATACACCTGACAGTTAAAGTTATCTGTAGGCAAAGATTTTGTAAGTGAGTAAAGACAATAACCTTCTATAGTTGGCATGCTTGAATTGGCCACTTATAATTCAATTGATTTCCATTTTTACCAACATTTAAAAATATTTAAAAACTAAATACAGAGGACCCCCCCGCCACCTTTAATTTCAATGTAGCCATGTAGTACTGGTGAACAACCTTACAGAAGCTAGATTTATTTTAATTAAGATAAGTAATTAAATTTTAAAATCATAAAATTACAAGCCTGGTTTGAGTAATTTAATCATCTTTGATATCTTTACATGTAGATACATCAGATGGAAAAAATTTCACTACTAAAGCATTTAAAGAGCTGGTGCACGCCAGTCAGGCAGTGTGGCAGTGGAATCTATTCAAATTCTGCCTGTTGCACAAAATAATCCATTTATACATACATATATATATATATTAATCAATTTTCCTCAAGTCTGCGATTGCTAGTGATGCGAGCACAGGAACTCTGCTCTTATTAGCTTAAAATAAGTATCTCATATAAAATGGTTCTGTTACTTTTTTTAAAAATGTGAATAAATTGATAAATGGATTTCACTTGGCAATAATCTTTGCCTGATGGTCAGCAGAGCTTTCATTTGTCTTTGTACTTAAAAATTCATCATAGTATGAATCTTGGGCAAAAATTTTCACTAATTATTAAGACGTGGAACAGGAAAATAAAAACACTATTTGTGTCCTCAATCCAGGACCAGTACTGTTGATTATGGAATTTTGCTTTATTTACCAAATCACATTGACCATTTTCCAAGCCATAGTCTCATCTAAGAAAGTTCTGTGACTTAACAATGAAAAAGTAGGAAGATGATTTTAAAATTTACTCCTTGATCCCGGTGACTTTGCTTAGTGCTGCTTTGATTCATATATGGAATATAACTACAAGAACTACTCAGCAGATATATGTACCTCGATTGTGTTTTAAATGTTACGATACATCATAGGTTGAAGGATTTGGTAAAGAGAGGCTTTTCATTTATTTAATAATCAAATCATGTAAACCAAAGTGCTTCACTATTTCTGCCCTGTGTTAAAGTGTTAGATTGGTGATTTTGTAAAGCTGATTTATTTTGACCTGGAATTGATACGATACGTTTAAAATAGTAACGTGGTTATATTTCTTATAGGATAAAATATTCAGTTCTAGAATCCTGTTAGGATCCTGACTTTGAATAATGTGCTGTGTTTAGAAACATAGCTCTATCTGTTTTAAACAAAACAAACAAAAATCTGGAAGACTGTTCATAGCTGAGCATAACAAAATACCCTGTTGAAAGGTAAACTGAGATAACTACTGGTAAAACACTGAGTGTACTATTTTTTCTGTATAAAATATATAGTTATTTTCTATATCACTCTTCAAAAGGGATCTATCAGGTTAAAAATTATATTTATGCTTAAGTCTTTATCTGGTGTTAGCTCATAATCTCATATGGGTTCATAATTGAAGTAAGTCACTAATAATTAGTTTTTATCACTTATAAACAATTTGCTCGAACCTTCAGAAGAATTTGATTTACTTTCTTAATGATTTCTCAGGCTTACCCTTAACCTATGTTCTAAATAACATCCAATAAATCAGTATTATTCTATGACTTTATTTTTTACCTAAAAAGGAAAATTCATAGATGTTTCTATTAGACTTTATAAAAATTCAAAATACTCAAACATTATCTTGAATCTAAATTTTCTGAGTGGCCCTTTTTAATATTGTAGATTTTGTTCACATTCTTAAGTAAAAAGTATTCAATTACTATTTAGCCTTTAAATGGGAAACTCAGGTAAATAAACTGCTGACTTTTCTAAGGTTCTTTAACGGATCAACTCCATATAAAAAGAATGTTTACCCTTTCTGTATTTGACAAGTGCTTTTGCTAAAAATGAACGACTAGCTCTATTTCTCCAACCTATATCAGATTCATGAAAAACTGCTATATGTATATAAAAGCACCATATGTACTCATAACTCCTATGGCTGCTTGAAGACCATAACGGGTATGCTTTTTGGTCAGTTTTAATGGTTAAGTGTAGAACAGTCTGGCTGATGGTCTGGTTGAAACAGAACATATAAGTGTATACCAGTGGGACTCTCCTAAAAAGACCATGCTTCGGAAAACTAGTTATGTGTTGAGTTTTCATTTTGTTTTATATTTAACACACACTTTTAATATAAAGTTTTTGGATACAGTGAAACCTGTTATTTACAATTGTAAAGTCTTCTTATTGTTCACCCACTTTGTTCCCTGCCATTGCATTTCCCGTAGAGCTATCTTAAGGAGTTCTAACAATTTACATGGCATCCTGCTTTTTTCAGAAAAGCATGGAAAATATGCCTGCAAGGAGTATTTTGTTTATTTAGAAGTGACTCCTTCCTTATCTGTTTCTCAAGCCATCTTTGTAGAGAGGGGCTTGAACAACCTAGAATCTTCCTTGGGTTACTTGAGATGAGGAAAGTGCAAATTCTTGCAATATGCTCTCATGATTTCTGATACTGAGAAGACAAAAATCTTTATATCTTTTCTTGTCATTTCCCCCAAGAGGAGTTTTGCTGTTATGTATTTCCCTAATTCTACTGTAAGAAAAGTCCATTTTTAAATAGTTTCTTTTACTCTCTAATTTCATACCAAATGCCTGATCTATAGTAATGATATGTTTACTTAAACAGTGAACATTCATAATCCATCTTTATGAAAACTGTCCGCAGTACTTAGCAGATAAAGGAGACAAATTCCAATATAATTTCAATTTGTATTTAGAGACTAAGATTCAATTCAGATTTTCCTATTAATACTGAATGTGATAATGCTATTCAAACAGTTCACATTTGGGCAGGATCTCAGTAACTCAGGGTAGGGATCCATACTAACCTGAAGTGAGCAAAACAGCACAGTCAGTGGTGAGGGGGATTTTGTCATCTTTCCTTGTCTATTCAGACACTTTACAAGAAAGCTTGGACAGTCTCAACCAGACCTGCCACTGAGTTTTTAGAGTTAGGCCGCAGCGACATGCTTCTAATACAGTTTTGTACCAGCCTTCCACACCAAGGATCCACTCTCGCTCCGCCTTCCAAAGCCATCCACTGATAAAGGCAACATCCTTAAGCTCATTTTAGGAAGAGGGAAGAGGGTCTCTTGCCCCAAGGATTTTTTTTTTTTTTTTAATCAGAAGACCTCGACAAGGGGTATGTAACTTGGAAAACCCTAATTTCTTAGCCATATTAACAATTCCTACACATGGTTTTTAATGTAGTATAATTTGCTTTCTGCCGAATATCTTTCCCTCTCCTGCCTCATCTTGCCTCTTTTCATGAATATTTTTACTGGGTTTGAAACTCAATGCCTTATGTGCTCTCAGTTTTCCTTCTGCCACTTGTTTTCTCTCACCGCCTGTATGTGTGCAGATTGTGTCAAATGCTGGCAAATCTCTAAGACTGTCAAGAAAATGCTTAAAAGTTGATTTGTCATCGTGCAAATTCATGATAAAATGTCTTAATGTTATTTGGCTACATAGTACATAGGAATAAAAAATAAAGTCTTTTTGTTATTTAAAATTGAGATTTGTCCTTATTAATTTGGAGAAGTCCTGTTTATCTTTTGCATTTCTGTTGTAGTTTTGCATGTTCCGTTACTAAGGCTCCCTGTACTCGGCAGGAAATGGGCTGCATGCATTCTTTCACTTTGTGTTTAGCAGTTTCTGCGATGGTGACTAATTATTTCCTTCCTTCATTCACTGTACTGCATCTACCCAAGGTGCCCCTGGAGTTTCATTTGGGTAATTAATGCCCAAATATATAATCAACAGTGCAATTTCTGTGCATTTGCCAGATCAGATTGCACGATTGCTGCCCAGCCCAGCTCTCAGTAAATACTTGGTGATAGGGATTGTAGTTACATACAGGAATCAGAATGGTTCTGCATAGCTAGGAGACCTCTCCTACTTAACCACAATACACTCCAGGCTTAGGGAAGCCTTTATAAGAAAATTTTGAATGCCACTTATACATAAGAAAATTGTAATTGGTAACTTTCAAAGCTAAATTGTGATTTTACATATTTTTCTACAGTCATTTATGGCTCAGTTATTTTACTGATAATGAACTGATAGTCCTTTGAGGGACTGTTAAGATGAAGAAGGATTATGAGTGTGGTGAGAGAGGCCATGCAAATGTGTGTATCAGAAACTTAGAAGGGAGTGAGTGAGAGCTCTGGAGAAATATTGGAGACAAGAGCTGAGAAATGCAATAGATTAGAAACATCTGGTGATGTCAGTGCACTGCAGTCAGTGCTCTGTCCGCTGCCACCTTTCGCCCTTCCATCTTTCGGTCCTTTCATGTTTGCAGAATATTAAGATAAATAATGAAATTAAATCTGTTGATTCAGTTACTTATTGTCGGCTAGCAAGATATAAGCATTTTGGTTTGGGTGGAAAAGTATGTGAAGAAGGAAGTCACTAAAGCCAAGTTTAGAGTTAGGGAGTTGTAGAGCTAGTCATACTACAGCCTGTGTTTTTCTGAAAGTAAGTTTGTATATCTTTCTAAATATCCATATAGGAAAAAAGTGGAAAACTGTTCATAAGCTGCATTTTTGTGTAAATCTTTGAATACAGGTTATACTTTAGATTTCATATTTAAACATATGTGAACAAATTGTAGTGCAAATAAACATGATCAGGCATACTATAAATGATAAAGTACTTATCACAGAGTTTGAATATTTTGCATAAAAGACACAGCGTTAGGCAATGGTATTATTGTCAAACGTCTAAATGAACTGGCTATTCTGATGATTTTGATTCATAGATTATTCTGTTATAAAATTTGGGAACACGTAGAAGATGGACTTTATTTTTTAAAAATCCTTTAAGGAATTTTATTTCAAATCAAGTAACTCTAAACAACATCATTAAAAAAATGGTTCAATTCCTGTGAGTAGTCTGAGGTAATATAGATCTTGGAAAAAGTGACACAAAAGAGGCAACATACAAGTTTTGCATTTTATATGTCCTCCACAGCTCTTCTAAGAAAAAAAAAAAAATCAAGTTCCCAGCAGCGATAATGATGTAGAAATAAAATTATAACATTTCTTCGATTTGATTTGCTAAGATTCTTGGGATTCCCTTACTTTCACAAAGACTGCGTGGAATAATTTGTTAAAATAATGCTCCAAATAACATTTGGACAGCTTTGAATATCTCAGGCTGATTTAATCCAAGAGTAACTAAAACAAATGCAAAAACATGAAAGTATAGTCATTGTAGTTTTGAAGAACAAATGCCTATGAATTTGTGAAATAGTTGTTGAGTTCTGTTTGTGCCCATTGCATTAAAATAAATTATATTTCTTAGTGACTTAAATTGCTCTATGAAAAGTATGATGTAGCCAAGCTCAACAAAAACCTGAAAGACCATCTACATCAATAATCTCTTACAGTGTTAAAGAAAAATTTATTCTGACATTTGTTAAAGTGATAAGGAAGACTTTATTCAGGACTTATTACTTATTCAGGATATTTTTTTAACTCTCCCCAGGTACTAGCCCCTGGTAGTATGACTCAGACTTTCTGGGTAGTCACATTCCGAGCCTTAACAATATCAGCATGCTAACGGATTCAGTTGTTCTCTACATCTAGGAGCAAAGATAGGATGTTGACAGCCTTTATGAGGAAGTGTTTAAAATGAGTTCATGCTCATGAAATTGAAAACCAGAGATTCCGCTTCAATGAGAGTAGCTCAGTCTAAACATACAGCTACATAAATATTTTAAATCCAGATAACTTCTCAAACTGAATTGCTGTCAAATGGGAAATATAAAGAATGCCATAGGGGTTAAATACCTGATTTAAATTACATAAGACTTTTCCATTTGTTTGTTGAGGGGAGGTGGGAAATGGAAGCGTGACTTGCTTATGTGGGGATAGAAAAATAATTTGCCTTCTACCCTTCTAAGTTCTTCTAGCTAGAATAATAAATTAACATAAAACAGAATAACAGGAAAAGGTGACCAAATGTATTATGTTGTACATAAGTGGATTCCATAGGTATAAAAGCCCCAAAGACACAAATATGCCACTCTGGGCTAAGGAGACAGAGGCAGGGGTCTAAGATTTCCAGGGGAAAGCAGGAAATTAACAGGCAGATGAGAAAGAGCAAACATGTAGTAAGTTCTTGGCCACCTAGAAACAATGGGACACAAAGGGGAATCTAACGGGCAGACCTTGCTGGTTTCTCCCTGTCTGCCACATTTAATTCATATATGCTAAGGTGAATCTGCTAAGGCCCCTTTCCCACAGCAGGTTTTTCTATCTGGATTTCTCAGGCAGGTAAAAATCTCTTCTTGAGTTTGTTGGGCTTTAATTGTTTTCACCTTGAAATAATCTACATGCCAGGGTGGCACATTCTGAGAAATTCATTCTGGACCCCTACACTTAACAGGGAGCCTCCTGATAAAAGATGCTCAATGCACTTTCTAAAATTTAGGCTGATTTGTTGCCCTTCAAATTCTATCAATGACAATGTCAAAATAATTAAATCTCAAATGCAGCAAATCAGCTAGACAATTATTTTCAGATAGCTTTCCCTAACTCGCTAAGTATAAAACTGCTAAAATATAAAAATAAAAGTTTGTTTTTTTTAAAAGAAACTGCCAATGACTACTGAGTGTTTTAATTATAAATCTGATCAAGCACTTGCATCAGAAATGTCTGAGAGTTGACTCCAAAATCTTTGGTAGATGCTGATAATGGCATTCTTAATAGCTCTGACTACAACATAGTAAACCATTATAGTGCTTTAGATAGGCCTGGCAACAAAGGAGTGACACTTGCTCTGTGCTGCTTGAATTGATAAGACGGGAACCATAGAGTATTCGATATTCATATAAATGCCTCCTCTATCTTCAGTTCTGTCCATCTAAATCTAACCTTGGCTCTACTTGTTAAGATCACTGAGATTTTTAAAAAGTTATAAAACTTTATAATTTCTCTAACAGTTTCTACCTGCCTCTCTATTTAGGGCACTTATCACTTGTACCAAGGTTATTTTAGGAACTATCATATCTCTCCTTCCAGAGTTGGAGGCCCAGTGAGTGCAGAAACCAAGCCTTATTTATATTTAGATTTCCCTAAAGTGCTTCCCATTGTGACTTATATGACATGGACTCTGAAAAAATATTGCTGAATCAATCAAGAGACCTAACTATTCACTGAGAGCCTTGAAACTGTGAAGGGCCATCATCCCTGTTCAAACTGCTTCCTGGATGTGCTATTTTCCTAGGACTGCGATTACAAAGTGCCACACACTGGGTGGCTTACAAGCAGGACAAACAGAAATTTATTGTCTCACAGTTCTAGATGAAGATGTTCTGAGGGCTGCGAGAGACAGTCTGTTCCAGAACTCTCTATCTTTTGGTGGTCTGCTGGCAATCTTTGGTGATCTTTGGCTTGTAAATGCATCACCTGGATCTCTGCCTTCACCTTTTTATGGCATTCTCCCTATGAGTGTCTATCCCTATGTCCAAACTTCCCCTTTTTATAAAGACACTATCACATTGGATTAGGACCCACCCTAATGACCTCATCTTAACTCAGATCATCTGCAAAGACCCCTTTTCCAAATAAAGTCACACCCACAGGTGCTGGGGTCAGGACT
>NW_011888803.1:11438857-11440974 GCF_000151845.1 Pteropus vampyrus
GTTTAAAGTAGGTTCTTTCACAAATTTTATCTGACTATCATATGCTCCTCCCAATATCAGCCAAAATGTCCTAAGTTGCTCAGAGACACATGTGTCTGAACAAATGCACACACCCCTAGTCTGTAATTTATACAAATGATTAAGAGGAAAATCTCATCAGCATCTCTGTTGAAAAATGAAGAGACCTGGGGCGGCGCCTTAGCCAAGTCCCTCAGCTTTTGTTCTTATCCAGGAGTCTGCCCAGTGCTCTAGCTCCCTGCCCCCTCCCCACAGCCTAATGACACCTTCGATCCCTAGCTTTGCCATCTCTGATAGTTCCCATCCTTCTAGCTCAGGGGGAACATTTAGGGGTTGAAAAAGTTTTCTAGGAAACAATTACTCACAAGCAAAGGGACCAAAAAAGTCTCAGAGATGTTCTCCAGAAGACAACTTAAATGAATGACTCGCAGCTGGGCAGCCTGCCCTATTACAGCTCATGTGAACTGAGTCTATGTAACGCTGCATTAAGATCAGTGTTCTCCCACCAGCCTAGTAAATCTTCAAACCAACTCACTGAGGGCTCTTCTCCCTCATGTTCACTCTTATAAAGTCCACCTAGATATTTAGCTCATCCAGCAAGAATAACAACTTAGTAGCACATCTTCCACAATAAAGCTGTACCACAGATGTCAGCTGGAATCTGAACTTCTTTTAAAATTTAGATGACATTGGCTATACTCCCCCTTCAGTGATCTTGAGAAGTCCCATCTCCTCCCCAAGCTTTCACAATTTTTGATGTGTGCCTGTTTTCAGGCCACTGCTCTGAACTTCTGTTTCTATGGAATGCCTTCCCCTCATCACCTTACCATTCCACGTGTTCGGACCCCATTCTGTACCTGAAAGATGAATCCGCCCTGCTCGTTGGTTTCCCCCAACACTCACAAGGCTTTTGTGCATTTTAGAAACTTTAACGAAGGTTTGGAGAGACAGCAGAGCCTTCACGAGAGCCAGGCAAGTTACTTTAAAGCCGCGTGTGGTACAAGCCCTTCAGGCTGTCCCCAGAGTTTTTCAGCCCCCCGCGTCTTGCCTCTCCTAGCCCCATCTTATTTCTGCTCCACAATCCCGATCTCAAATTCCTCACGCGCAAGGCAGGGCAGTTTAACTTTCTCTCCTGTTTCTTGGTCTCCTGTCTACCTCCTGGCTCTCACTGCTTTCATCCTGGCAGTTTATCAAAGTTTTTCTCAACACACTTTCATCCCATAAGAGGAATTCTGGTATCTACTGATAACTTGTTTGATCAGCCTGTTACAAGTTGTTTCTCTCACTTGGACCTCCCTGACTATGCCTCCTGCGTTCCTCAAAATTCTCTGCCTTTCTCCTTCCCTCTGAATATGCCAAATTCCTAAGTTTGATTCTCTGCCCTCTGTCCCCCTTTATCCCTCCCGGAGACCTTAGTGATCTCATTTATTTTCAGGGCTAACTCTGCAGGCTTCCTGTAACAACTCCCAGACTTCTACCTCTACCTCTTACCGCCAGTTGTCTTCCGCACAGTTCCACTTTCCTGTCATCTCAAAGTTATGAGATGTGTCTGAGAGGAAAACTCATCTAAGCATAACTATTGTAAAGGCAACAGCCTCCTATCTTAAATGATATCCCCACAAACCTCTCATCTTTCATCCTTCCATCCTCTCTCTCCTCTTCCCCATTGCTAGACTAATTCTCCAATGTATAACTGATTTTATTGCCCCTCTGATCAAAAACCTTACCACTGTCGTCTTCTTTAAAAAATTTTTTTCAATTATAATTGACATTCAATGTTATATTAGTTTCAGGTGTACAGCATTGTGATTAGACATTTCTTTATATAATTTACAAAGTGATCACCCCAATAAGTCTAGTATTCCCCTTGACCATACATAGTTATTACAATATTATTGACTATATTCCCTATTCTGTACTTTACATCCCCCTGACTATTTTATAACTGCCAATTTATACTTCTTAATCCCTTCACCTTTTCACCCAGCCCTCGCAACCCGCCTCCCAACTGGCAACCCTCAGTTTGTTCTCTTTATTTCCATTTTGATTGTTCATTTATTTATTTTTTTTTAGATTCCACATGTAAATGAAATCATATG
>NW_011888803.1:11442284-11443935 GCF_000151845.1 Pteropus vampyrus
TATGACCTTGGGAAAGTTACTATAAACTCTCCAGCCTCTGTTTATAATAAGGAAACATATTTTTCAGCAACTTCCCAAGAAGTACTAAAATGTTAATTATTCTAATGCCGGCACCACCCCAATTCTGTCCTTACTAAATTAAAATTTTCTTCTCATAGTTTATCACCAGTCCTGGTTCTAATTAAGGTAAAGACCATCTGTACTTCTACTCACATCCTCAGTCACAAGTCATAGCTATTTCCAAGGTTTGATGTAATCTATGATGTAATCTAAGGTTTTATGGCAAGAAAGTAAAATGAAAAGACAATGAAATAATATATGCAGTAAGCCAAGTGATGGTTAGCTATATCGTGGAGCATTTAGTGAGGGCTGTGATGAGAAGTGAATGGAGTTAGGGAAGGATGGCTTATTCTTTTTTCTCTGACTCAAATGCTGACAGGTGACTGGAGACATTGGACTAGAGCCACTCTCATTGTCTCATAGCATCTTAATTCAGGAGACCATATAATATGATACACAAGACTCGTTCACAGTTTATATCCATCCCTTCTCTGCCACTTTTTCAATGTGTATATTGGAAGAAATCACTTAGCTCCTTGAGTCATAGCCTCCTTATCTATAAAAGGGTCAGGGGTTCCCAACTAAAGAACTGCTGTGATGAGTAGTGGCGTGACGTATGTGACATGCCTAGTTCTATGCTTGTACTTAAAAAATTTGCTAGTATCATGATGACTGAGCTCTGGATAATGAAAAATGCATAACATACTGCACATTTTCCTAAAGTCAACACTTAAATTTAACACCTAGAATATGCTAGACATTGTCTTAAAGGCAGTCAGTCTGTACCTTTGCTGTCAAAGAGCTGGAGCATCCCAAGAAGTCACAGGTAAGAAGTTACCTTGGGCAGGATAATGAGTGGTATAGCAGGCACATAAATGCAGTACTCTGGAAACACAGGTGCCTTCTCTACCAACCAGGATTTGTTGAGCACATTCCAGGTACCAGACACTGTTCTAGGTGCTGAAGGATCAAAAATTAATACGATCTTTGTTTTTAAACAGTTCATAATCTAATAAGAAAAGACAGCCATGTGTTCAATACCTACAATATGTCTCAGGAGTTCACCTAGAAGTCTGATCTCATTACGCGTGAGCACAAAGGAGGGTGTGATCGGATTCACCTGGCGATAGGAAGGTTTCAGGAGGTGAACCCGAGCTGAGTCTTGATGTGGGTGACCCCCAGGCAGAATGAGAGGACTGTAGGGAAAGAGCTTTTTGGGTGGGCACAGAGCCTGAAAGACCATACAGTGTCATTGGAGGGTTTGGGGGAAGGGAAGGACCAGGAGCCATTGTAATGGGAGGCGAAGATGGAGGACACGTTAGATCAGTTTGAGGGTGCCCCATACAGCCACTCACATCAGAGAACTCTTTAGTTTATCCTTCAGGCAGTAGGAATGGGAAGGAATTTAAGCCCATCTGCGGTTACATTCAAAGCCTGGATAAATCTTACAGTCTGTCTGAGACCTTCCTCTCTGTTTTCAAATCCTTATAAAGAGAAAAAAAACTACCATCTGGTCTTACAGAAAATCAAAGGCTGAAGAGAGAAGTGTAGGTAGATTGACAATGCCCAGAGCAAACTTGGCTGTGCATAA
>NW_011888803.1:11445225-11448750 GCF_000151845.1 Pteropus vampyrus
AAAAAAACTACCATCTGGTCTTACAGAAAATCAAAGGCTGAAGAGAGAAGTGTAGGTAGATTGACAATGCCCAGAGCAAACTTGGCTGTGCATAATGAGACTCATAAACATGAATGTGTTGTTTTGACTTGTTCTTGGCGTTAGGGAACCCCAAGGAAACCACTCAGCAGACTCATTCTCCTTTGTCCCTGCCTCTTCCTCTTCTTTCACACCCTAGTTTCTTCCTTTACTTTGCTGCCATTTTTTAAAATAGTTCAGTCGATTGTGGGAAATTTACCCTGTTTAGAATCTGGAAAGTCATAAAGGAAACCACTCAATTAAACTGAACTCCGAGTGTCATTCTCAGGGCAAAACTTTCCTTCTCCCTCTGCCCCAGTCCCTTGTGGTGCTGGGATGCTCATTTGCTGGTGCCATTGGTCTCAGAGCACATGAGGATGCATGCAGTTTGTATCTGCCCCATTCTCTGAAGCCCACTCCCTGGTGAGCCCAGGCCGCCCGCTTGAGTCATGTGGGCTGGATGGTCCAGACCAGAAGGTGCGGAGGAGGACGTGGCTTGGCTCAGCCAAGCGTCCCTGTCTGACCTCTTGCTCTTTTTCTGTCCCCAGAGGAAAGGTGGAGCTTTCCTGCCACAGAACTTAATTTCCTTTTTCCTTTCTTAGAACGCTGCGTTCCTATCCTACCTCCTCGGCAGAATGGGACTTGACGTTTCCTATGGACAGTGCTCTACAGAATCCCCTTTTCTCAAAACTAAGGACTTCGATGGGCCTTCTGAGAAAAATGCAAGTTGAAAAGCTAGAAGTCATCCCCACTCCCATTGCCATGGTATCATTTCTTAGTGTATTTTGCACTCCCTGCTTTCCTCGAGGTGAGGCTCAGGTTCCAGCAGGACCCCGGTGAACTTGTCATGGTGGGAGCTATTCTGTCATCTGAGTTCACCCCAGCTATATCCAGGGACCCCTTCACTCTTCCAACCACTTTCAGACACAAAGCAAACATCGCCTCTCTGAGTGGGAGTCAGCTCCCACATTGGCTGCCCAGAGGAAGGTGATACAACCTGGAAATGATAGAAGTTCATGCCCTATAGGGTGAACTTGAACCCAAAGGTGCTGACCAATAAATTCTACTCCCTCTCTTCCTCTAATAGGTCCTTCCTAGGCTCAGTGGCTTGGTACGCCCTACTGGAGACGTTCCACGTTACAAAGAAACCACCTGTGTTTTATCGTGAAGCTGTGACCAATTCGTTAATGAGTATTCACTTTTCTCCTTTCCTGCCTTGATTTTCCTTTTCTCTCATTTTTCAAACCCTGCCATTGCACCTCCCAAAGAAGCATTAGCAGGTAACCTTTGCCTCAGATCGTTTTCTAGGGAACTCAGTAATGGTGGCCCACTAACCTCAGAGTAACTCTCTGGACCCATGAATGTGGTTTACAACCATCTCTCCCAACACCTTTTAAAGCCCCCAAATGTCATTCCTTGTTTCTGCCTTGGAGGAGAACAGATTGAGATCTACAAATCCTTGAAAACATTTAGTCAAAAGGAGAGCCAACACGGCACTGTTAACAAGAGGAAGAAATAAAAGATGGAAACGATCTCAGCTTCCAAAAAACAAAATGATTTTTTTTGTAAGTGATAAGTTTTTACAATAAAATACTAGGTATGCATTAAAAATAATGTTACAGGCATATTTATCAATATATGAACTTATTCATGATGTGAATAAGTTGAAAACAATTTTAAACTAAGTACAGCATAATCTCACTTTTGCAAGAAACATATATATTGATGACAAGAGTATGAGTGAATTCTCTTTTATTCTTTATATGTATCAATTTAAAGTTTTTTCTCTATAAAATATATATTAATTATGATTTTTTATTTAAAAATAAAAGTATCCTCAGCCTGGTGCTCACAAACACACATTTTGCCAGCAACATGCTATAACTTTAGTAGGAACATAAGATAAAGACCCCAGAGGGACTCTGGAAGACTAAGGATAACAGATAAGCTTTTATAGGCTTTTATCTTTGGTGAGAATTATTAACAGGATATGGTTTATCATTGTTCCAAATGATACATATTTGCTGAAAGATAAGGGTAATGTATCTATATCTCTAACAAGAGAAAGGTTATGGTATTGCCTTTGTAACTATCTTTTGTGAGGCAGCTCATCAAGCATGCCCATGTATTTCATTACTTTATTATAGTTAATAATTATACTATTCCTAAAATAGATATATTGTTCCTTGAATACTTCTTTTGCTATGCTTTTTAGTTCTTGAGAATTTTTAAGAATAAATCATTGCATTTGTACAGGGTATGGCAAATGGTGGACAGTCTATTTACTCACATACACTAAGCTTTGTCCATTTTTCATAAAGCTAAACTGGGTCATGGGGCATCAGAAGTTGAAGACACCGACTCTTCCCTCAGTGAGTTAGGAGGGGACAAGAACCAAAGAACTGACTTCTGCAGTTGACCATAGTGGGCACTCTATGCTCATGGCTCTCAATCCAATTTGGGAAGCATGAGGTGTCAGGAGATACTTCCCCAGAATAAGTGAGGTTTGAGCTGTAGACTGAAGGATGTGTGGGAATTAGCCAAAGAGAAAAAGAAAATCGTCTAAGCAGAGGTTAGGAGATGTAGAAGGAAGCAGATCCAGAGATTGGAAAGTTAAATCTGTTGATCAGTGCTGTCAGAACTATCTGTGCTGATGGAAAACTACTATATCTGTGCTGGCCAAAACATTAGCCACTGCTACATGTGGCTATTGAACAAAGGACGAATTGAAATTTTAATTTTATTTCATTTTTTTAATTTAAATTTAAACAGTGACATGTAGCCGGTGGCTACTATATTTTTTAAACGATTTTATTGAGGTATGATTAACATATACAAAGCCATACATCATTGATGTATACAACTTGATGAGTTTAGAGGTAAGTATGTTACCTGTGAAATAATCACCACAATCTATGCCATAAACATCTCTATGACCTCTAAAAGTTAGCTCCTGCCTTCCTATTATTACCGTGTGTGTGTGTGTGTGTGTGTGTGTGTCTGTGTGTGTCTGTGTGTGTGTGTGAGATAAGAATACTTATACTTAAGTATAATACTTAACATAAGATCTACTGTGGCTACTGTATTGAACAGCACAGCTCTAGATGAGATCTGCTGCTAGATCACATACATTGTTTTTTTCCCGGTAAGTTTCATTTTTTATTTTAAAGGTGAAAGGAGTCACTGCAAAGTTTCAAAACAGAGTAATTACTTGAGTAAACTTAGAAGAAATATTACTTGAAAATTTGGAAGCAAAGTAATTCAACCAGTTTTTAACATGCAACATGAGTTCACTTCCCATGACCTTCTTAGAGAAGGTGACAAAAAGGAAGTATATAAAACAAACACGGCCATAAAATTCATCTTTGGATTTAGCCTACTACAAACCAGTAAGTAAAAGATAGCCATCACAACAGGACATTCAGTAAATGACATTAATGGACCATTCCCTAGGGTGAACATAAAAAT
>NW_011888803.1:11448800-11450471 GCF_000151845.1 Pteropus vampyrus
GCTAGATCACATACATTGTTTTTTTCCCGGTAAGTTTCATTTTTTATTTTAAAGGTGAAAGGAGTCACTGCAAAGTTTCAAAACAGAGTAATTACTTGAGTAAACTTAGAAGAAATATTACTTGAAAATTTGGAAGCAAAGTAATTCAACCAGTTTTTAACATGCAACATGAGTTCACTTCCCATGACCTTCTTAGAGAAGGTGACAAAAAGGAAGTATATAAAACAAACACGGCCATAAAATTCATCTTTGGATTTAGCCTACTACAAACCAGTAAGTAAAAGATAGCCATCACAACAGGACATTCAGTAAATGACATTAATGGACCATTCCCTAGGGTGAACATAAAAATAGCCAATTAAACACGTAAATGGGATTCCCACTTTTCAACAATCAAATCAGTAAGGTTTTATTTTCAAGACTGTTTATTGTCAAGGATACAGATAAATAGTCACTCACTTAAGTGTCTTTAGGAGAATAATTTGGTACATTCTTTATGGAGGCCAGTTTGGCAGTATTTTAGCAAAAGCCTTAAAAATATTTAAGTTCTGTCAGACAGCTATTCCATTTCTGGGAATTTGCCATTAGAGAGTAATAAGGATTCTTGCAGAGATGCATGTGCAAGGCTGATCGTGTCTGTATTTCATAGAACACACAGTGGAGGAAAAAAAAGGAGAAATTTTCCTCTATCCTTCTAGGTTCTTTCAGCCAGTCAAATAATTAAATCAACATGAGACAGATTAACAAGAGAAAACTAACCGAATTTGATTAAACATATGGGTACAGAAATCCCACATACCTGAGAGATTCCGAGACAAACAGGTAAAATGAGGTATATATCCTGAGCTAAGGAATGAGGCAAGGCATGTTGGGATTGCAGAGGGAAGGAGGCTAGAGCAGATATTCAGAAATTAGAAGTTTGCCCTGCCATATACATAAGTCATAAAAAGTTATCTCAGATAAGTACTCTTATTACGGGCAAGGCCCCTAATTTAAATTCTTCTAGGCAGTTGAGGGGGCGGGGGAAGGCAGAAGTTTCTTTTGAGCCCACAGGGTCTCAATTGCCTTTAAAGTAGCACAGCTTGGGAAGACTTGTTCTGAACCTCTTCAAATGACAACCTAACTGTGGTTCCTCATAATTTATAAATTATGAAGAAGGTGTTCAGTTTTGTCACCTTCTCTAAAACTGAATACTACACAGACATTAAATGTCATGTCGTATATGAAAATTCAACTGCATGGGGTAAATATGTGTGATGTATATTTTAGGGACAAAATATTAAATCCCTATTAGAATGTAAGATTTCAGTTGAATATTAAAAAAATTATAGAAATAGAAAAAAATACTTGGATATTCACCAAAACGTTAATGGCATTTATCTCTTAGTTGTGTTAGTTGTGTGATCATGGGTGATCTTTATGTTCTTCTTTATGTTTCTCTGTATTTTGTAATTTTTTACCATGAAAATCTATGACATTTAAAATAGAAAAGCATTTTTTTAAGTTGAGGTTGTTAATTACATTGATAGTGTTCCCATCTGTCAAGGGCCTGCCATTCTCCCTTTTATAGATGGAGGACCCAGTGTTTGTTAAAATAAGTGAAGTGGTGGCAGGCATTTGTTAGTCTAGATTCGTGGACGGTAGAGCTTTTAAAGAAGCTAAGTGACTTAG
>NW_011888803.1:11450887-11478329 GCF_000151845.1 Pteropus vampyrus
TAGTACCAAACCCTATATGTACTATGTTCTTTCCTATACAAACAGACCTGTGGTAAAGTTTAATTTATAAATTAGACACAGTAACAGATTAACAATAATAACTAATAATAAAATAGAACAATTATAACAATATACTAAAATAAAAGTTATGTGAACTTGATCTCTCTCTCTCTCTCTCTTTCTCTCTCGCTCTCTCTGATAATTGATGTAATAACCAAGATGGCTAATAAGTGACTAAAGGTGTGTAGCATATACGGCATGAATACACTAGAAAAGTGGATGATTCACATCCCGTCTGGATGAGAGTGACAGTATCAGAGTTTATCACTCTAATCAGAACAGCATATGCAATTTAAAACTTGTGAATGGTTTATTTCAGAAATTTCCATTTAATATTTTCAGACTGAGGTTGACCACAGGTAACTGAAACCATGCAAAGAGAGATCTCTGTTAAACTGATATTTACCTTGGGGACTGAGAGTCCTGCTATCCTTCCTCCTCCTCTAGGTGGCTTGGAGGCTCATAGACATTCATGACATTCTCCCCTGTCAGTCACCTCCCCTACCTTAGCATCACAGCAGGAGATTTTCTCGGCTCTGAAGTCTCCCTTGTTGCTCTTCTGGGATTCTCTGATGAACTGTCTAGGCAATTCTGCTCATACATTTCACTTCCAGTTGTGTTTAGTGACAGTTAATGATTTCTGTTTTGGCATTTGGAAACTTTATTAATAATGATGCCACCTTC
Source organism: Pteropus vampyrus (assembly GCF_000151845.1). NCBI lineage: Eukaryota > Metazoa > Chordata > Mammalia > Chiroptera > Pteropodidae > Pteropus > Pteropus vampyrus. The sequence continues at coordinate 11,451,632 of NW_011888803.1, forward strand.
TCCTCCTCCTGATTTACACAGATACTTAGAGGAGAAAGAAGAAAACATAATTTTTTATTTCTAAAGTGACTTGGATGGGTAACGGGGTTGAGGCTTAGAAGTGGAAATAGAGGTTTGTTTTTGGACAGATGATGGCAACTATGGGTCTCAGCAGATTATTCTGTTAGAGTTATTATCAAGTGACCAAGCCTATGCAGGGCATGACATGAGTCTCAGTATATAAGGAAAAACAAGGACGGTATAGGAGACCTGTGAAGAAACATATCTACTTGTATTATTTTTAAGTACATTTTAAATATCTGCGATCAGTGGATGTTGTTATCAGAAGCAGCATCAAATGAATGAGCAATTTCACATTTTTGAAAGTGAACTCAGTAAGTCTGACCCTGCCTCAGGGGGCAGCAGGGTTAATCCAGAAGCTCTGGATTCCTGGCTCCTATAACTACCTGGAACCCTGTTCCCTGTCCCCCAGCTGATCTATACATGTGCTCATGCACGCACACACACCCACACGCACCCAGCATGTGGCAACAAACGAGTCAAGAGCAAAGTGTTACCGCTATAGGAATGACATTCACCTGCTGCATCCAGGTCTCTGGTGCTATATTTCTGACTCCCTGCTTCTGAACTGCATGTGCCCAGATCCTTGGTGTCTGCCTGAAGGAGACTCAGCTGATGTGAAATCTCTGTCTCATACATCCCAGGATTGTGACCCCAGTTAGTTTCGATCCCTGAAACTTGACTTCTGTTTGTAGTACTTTCCTGCCCAGCAGACTCCTAATGCTCTAGGGGCTACTGTGCCAAGTTGCTATCTCTGTCTTGGTGAGGTGATTGTACTTGAGATTCGGCGCTCATAGTCACAACTGAGAGTTTCTTAACCGGAAGGTCTGGGCATACCAAGTTTCATTAATTACATGAAAATGCACGTCTCCCCAAACTTAGGTGACCCCTCATCTCTCCACCTGACTATGGTGGTCTTCCTCAAATATCAGGAACCTCGTCTCCTCACTTTCACACACCACCGCCCAGATGGACTAAGAAGATATGCCCTCTGTGCATTCCTAATATAAGCTGCTTTCTGATCCTTTCTGATGCTCGTGTTTTCTGAAGTAACTTACCCTCACCTTTGCAAAAAGTGGATACACTTAACTTTGCACACTAAATACAGTCTAGGAAAACTATTAGTAAGTTGAATATCTGTTTAACATAAATCATAACTAGTGAGACAGAAGAGGCAGGTGGAATGGTCACAGGCTTTGAAATGAATGAAAACTGCTTTTCAACCCACATTTGAGAACTACGTGATCATGGACATGTTTCTTAACCTCTGCGCGCCCCGCGTTTTCATCTATGAAGCAGGAATAGTAATTCGTGCTTCATAGGGTGGTCAGAAGGATCAAGCAACATAATGCATGTCAGGCTGCTGGCTGGTAATAGCTGACAAGGCTTCCGACAATTTAATTCTGTTTTCCCCTCCCCTTTTCCTAACTTATTAGTGGCTATAAATAGATAACTTAGTGAATTCGAATGTACAGTGTCTAATATTTATGTAAGTTCCATGAAAGCAAGAACTTGTCTGTATCCCCCAAGACCTAGTGTTCAGCACAAAGTTGATGTTCAATAAATATTTGTTGAATGAACGTGAGTAATTTACATGATCACACCTACTTTCTATTGTTTTGTTTCTTGAACACTGGTTGATTACCTATAACACTCTTTCCGCCTTTGCCCGGGGAAATGACTAGTATCTGCTCTTGGTTGAATTACTTAGCCTAAGGACTTTTCACCTCAAGTAAGTCCTGTTAAGCAAGCCTGTTTGTTACCTGATAGATTGTCTTGCTTCTGCAGTGCCCTTTGTCTGCACAAGAAGCAGGCGGCAGTTCCATGTGGTTCTCTTAGCCCAGTCCCTGGCAGAGCATCTCAGCCAGGCAGAGTGAGGGCAGAGGAGCTGGCGTGCTCTCTGTGCCCTCCCTCCATTCCATTCTGAAGGTGAGGAGAGCATTGACCTAAGGGCGATTTATCCATTAGGCACAGAGGGCCTAAGGCCCACAATACCTTTAGAGGCTCACAACTTTTTAATTACTTTTAAAATCAGAAGAAAAATAAATATAATAATGCTTGTATAATAATGATTTCAGCCTGGATAATATTCACCTTCATATCTACACAGTTGTAAAAATGTAAGTTTTATTTATTTTTTTATGGAGGAAGGGGCCCATGAAGGAAAAAAAAAAAAAACCTACAGCCCATGAAAGTCCTGCTGTGGTCCTGGGTGCCCTGAGCAGGACAGCAAAATTAGCCAAGCACTCTGTGTGGCCCTGGGAGGGGCCGATCCCTTGGGTGCCTTCCCATAGAAAAGCAAGCTATGTAGGGAGGAAGGCAAGCCTTTGTTTGGCAGCGGAAGGGCTTTCTAACCTCCCGAGCCTCTTAAAAAAGGGAAATTCTAGTTCAGTATACCCTCTCTCCTCACTCCTGGACCCAAAATAAGGGAAACGCAGCATGCTCTCACTCTTTCTTCTTCCAAATAAGACAAACCCAGGTGTGACTTCATCCCCTGAATCTCAGGGAAAGAAAACTCATCAATGACTTCATTTCCTTTTCCCTCAAAAGTTAAGTTCAAGCATGATCTCCTCGCAAATTCAGCAAGATTGTGCTTGATGTCACCGCCCACTCCTCCAATGTTTTTCTTCTATGTGGCCAATGACACATTTCCACCCAGACAGCTTCTCAGAAGTGGCTCTACTATAGGTGTGGTGTCTGTCTGGCTGGACCTTCTTCCTTTTAGCCACAGAGCAAGCCCTCCAGTCTGAAAGGCAGCTCTGAGTCAGTGAGGCGTGACAAACTGTGACTCAGCATGCTATGGCAGATGAGAATTTATTAAAGGTTCAACATTAAATAAGGAGTTTTTAGACAACCCTAGAAGGCATGATGAGCCAACTCAGGATAAGAAACTAAAAAGCAAAAGGGAAAATCCAGGGTTGAGAAATTCCTAGAAAAGAATTTATAACCTTGGCCAGAAGAAGAAATTTGCTTGAGTTGACAGGGCTGCTAGGCAGGGATGACAGACCTTTAGCAGCTCGTGACCCTGCAAGCACTCAGGAGCCCAGCCATCTGTCTCTGTGTGTTTCCCATGTGTCCTTTCGACCTCCTCTGCAAACACTGGGTCCTCCATCTATAAAAGGGAGAATGGCAAGCCCTTGACAGATGGGGCAGCCCAGGTGTGCATGGGGGACTCCGCGTCCATGAGCAATATTGTTTGCATCTGCAGCCCAGATTCAATTTATGAGAAAAGTGCAAGATGGGGAAGAAGTTAACCTTGCAAATAAAAAAAAAATCTAACCAGATGTCAATACTGAAGGAGGCTGTGCCTGTGTAGGGGCAGGGGTTATGTGGGAACTCTGTACTTTCTGCTCAATTTTGCTATGAACCTAAAACTGTTCTAAAAAATAAAGTATATTTTTTTAAATTGACGGAGATTTTTTTAAAGTCTATTCTATGGTCACAAAACCCTGCTTAGTATCATAAGGAGGTTTGTTCCAGCTCAAGAGGGAGACCAGATAAATAGGACAACTGAGCCATCGTGAGTGTATAAGTGAGAAGCAAGGTCGCCTTTCCTTTTCTTCACACGTTTGGTATGTTCCTTGGTGTTACAATTCCTTAACTGTGTACAATTGCTTTGAATACTACAGCTAAGAAGAAAGTTATAGCAAATACTACTGGGAGAGACAGACTCTAGCATATACATAACTAAAAGACCCATTTTGCAAAAAAGTTTTTAGTCTACGGCCATGCCACCCTGAACGTGCTGGATCTCATCTGATCTCAGAAGCTAAGCAGGGTCAGGCCTGGTTAGGACTTAGATGGAAAACTATCTAGGAAGACCAGGTGCTGTAGGCGTTAAGAAAAAAAAGAAAAAGTTTTTATATTCTAAGTCTCAGTATCTTCACCTGTGAAATGAGGATAACAATTTTATCTTTCTTACAGAGGTGTCATATGTTCAGTTTTCATTGAAATCTTCATTATCCACCCTATTGAAAAATAGCCACACTCTCCCCTTCTCAACCCTCATTAGTACTTCCTAGCACTCTTCCTCATTTTATTTTTCTACAATACACTTATCATCATCTCCACATCATATATTTTACTTTTTAAATTCTCTTTATCTCCCTTTAGAATGCAAATTCCATGAAGGCAGGGATTTTTGTCTGCTTTATTCCATATCCTCAGCACATGGAATATTTTGTAACATATAATCAGTCTTAAGTAAATATTTATTGGATAAATAATTCATGTAAAGTGCTCATCACAATGGCTGATACGTGCCAAGTATGTAATATATATTAACTTTTATTGTTTGTATTATTCCATGCTGCAAACTTCTCAAAGGAAGAAATGATGAAGTTCCAGAAATGAGAGAAAGGGATGCAGAAAAGAGAGAATTAGCGAGGATCTAGGAACATAAAAACAGACATCCTCAATGGTGTAGTTTTCGTTCTTCAAGGGTGAAGCATCTCTGAGCCTGGTGAGAGAAACAAGGCTATATGTCATCACAGTCTCACCCCTTGGTTGAATATCTTTGTGCAGAACAGAAATTGCATAACTGTACCTCGCGGCTAGCTATATGAGAAGGAGGTCTAGGAGTACGTGGAAAACAAAATGCCTGACCCCTACTGTATACGTCTCAAGAATGAGACACTTTTCCTTTGCAGCTGGAGTTTAATCTGTTGTCGGATCTCTTCTAGAAGATGCTAAGCTCCTAATCTTTCTCCATGTTGCCCGCTAGCCACTAGCCAGCCCTGCTGGAGGTCTGCGGTATCAACACTTAACCTATTCGAACTAGGAAGAATGCCTTTCATGGGTTTAAAGGTTGAACAAGTAAACTTAAAGTGCCATTTGGAGAGGGGCAATGCGGTGCTATGGAAAGGCCACAGGATATGGAATCAGCTGGCCTATAATGGCAGCTTGATAGATGTCAGCTTGGAGAGACCAAACTGCATTTCCCAGAATTCCCTACCCTGCTCATTTCCTATTAGAATTGCCATAAGAGATATTCTTGTGTGAGATTTAAAGGGGAGAAAGAAGTAATAGCCACCGTGTAGCTCATATGTGTTGCCACTAATCTGCCTTTTATTGCTGGTCTGCCCTTCCCAGAGCCCTCCACTCTGAGAGAAATGGCTGCTGCCTACCCACCTCCCCCACCACATCCAGGTGAAATATCATCAATTTCTCAGGGTCTTTGAGAGATAAGAAGGAAAGAATGTTTACAGAGAGTGTAGGCACCAGACCAAGCTAGTAGGGGAAATATTTGGGGGTGTTTTCCTCCAAATTCCACTATTATTGGCATCATATACTCTATTTGGATTCACGATAAAGGTGATTATTTATGACTTTTTTAGAAGAGAATATAAATGACTTAAAAGAATGCCTCTGCCGTTTAAATTATTTTCCAGTTTTAGGGACATGCTGAAATATGGGGCTATTCAGATAGGGAGGCCTTTTACCAGTTCCTATCATTTTATCCTCAGATCCATCTGTATCCTCACTCGCAACATTCATGCAAACATTCTTCATCCAGCCACTCTCTCCCTTTCACCCCACTGTATTATCACCCTGTACTCTGTCTATCTTGTCAAAAATGAACAGAGGGGTATGAGCTACCCTAGGACAGCCTGACACAGAAAAAAAAAAATCTTTCAAAATCTCAGAATGTCACAATGAGCTAGTTGAAAAACAGCATGATAGACTGTATTGGCTTTTCCAAAGTCAGTCTCTGTGGAAAAAAATATTAAACATTTGACGCATTTGCTAACAATTTGGGACAGTTAAATAGGGGAGGAGAAAAGCGGAAGACAAAAAGAATGAATAAATGGTTTCTTTTTTTGTCCATAAGTATCCGATTCAGGTGCCAAAGCTCATAAATCTTGGAATACAGTCAGCTACAATCATGGGTCATTCTCCTAGTGAAGAGGCCAAACACTGGCAAAACAAAAAGCAGATTTGGTCCACCACATGCCTACTCTAATAGATGCTGAGAAATGGATGTTCTACAATCATTCACAGGTTTCCTGGTACCTCTGCTGTCATTCTAAAATCCTGGCTCCTTCAAAGTATCATCTCTTGCCCCTGCCAAAGGAAGCCAGCCTTTTAAGAAACTAAATCCAAGGTCACTTACTTCCACATAAAGAGGATATTTTGTCAGCTGCCAAAATTCATTTTTCTAATGTACTCTTACCCAATAACTTAAGCCTGGTGTGCTGGGCAGAGTCCAACTTGCGTAATTCCATTGTCCCAACCAAATTCCCTCACGGAGTTTGAACTGGACGTGACATTATTCTTCACTTCTATAGCTATCTTCTTATTAATTAAACTCATGATTTTTATCCCTAAAGCATGATGAGGATATGGAGATGGAATTTCTAAAAAGGTATTCATTATTCTTAAGAATTTAGTGATGAGAAGTTGCATTATATGAATTTAGTGTTATTTGGAAGTCAGGTCTGGATTCACTTATTCAACAAATGGTTATTAAAGAATATGCCAAGTACTGTTCTCAACATTGCAGATGCAGCCTGACATGAGAAAAGGTTTCTGCCCTCAAGAAGTAAATATCAGAATAAGTACATAGGCAAGGTTGGAGAGAGAGGCAGGAATCAGACCATATGAGCCACAATATGGAATTTGGATATTATTATAAATACAGTTGGAGAGCATTGGTGGAGTAATGTGATCAGATTTGGGGTGTTTGTTTGTTTGTTTTATAAGATCATCACGAAGGGAAGGAGCCGTTATACAGGACATCTATAGGCCAGGGTCGTAGCCTTCTGCTATTTTCCACTGGAATGGAATCATTCTGGGGTCAGCACAACTGTGGGCATATTTTTCTCCCTGCAAACCTTCAAACAGCATTGAAACCTGGTTAGTGCAAAGGGCCAAGGAGGTCCAAAGCCATGGTTTGATCACACGCGCCATCAGCACTGTACTACTCCACGACGAATGCTGCCTCCTTCTTCCTCTGTCCTTCATAGATTGTACTTCATAGGCTCCGTTTGGTAATATGGGTCACCAGACAGGAGAAGGTAAATAAAGAAGCATTCACTCATCTCTACTGCTGAAGTTTGTTCAGTGGTAAAACCAAGGAACAGAAGCATTTATGTTATTATGTGACTTCTCGAATGGTGGAATTCTTGAAAGTGCATTACCACTAAAAAGAATCATTAAAAATTTTCTAATTTTTTCCCACCCAAAGAACAGAGATATATAAATGAGAAAGCCATAGAATCTGAGAATGGAAGGGGACATTAGTGCTCATCAAGTCCAACCTCCCAGTGTAGGCTTCTTCTATGCAGCCCTGTCAGGGAATCCTGTGTCAGACGGGGGCCATATGAGTGGCAATTTAATTGCACATTGTTCTGTTGGCTAAGGAAGGTCACCGACTGTGTCACCTATTGCCCAAATTTGTGGTGTGAAGAGCCAAAGGGCAGATAAAGAAAGCTACATCTTAAAGAGGGGCCAAAGTTACAACCTGGAAAGAGAGCATCAAATAAGTTTGCCAATAGCATGAGCAAGAGGGAGGATGAAGGATACAGTTTCAAACAAGAAGATATCCAGGATGCTGATGAATGAGGAGTACATTGTGAAGTGGAGGTGAGCAAGTCTGGAGAAATTCCTAAGGTATGTACCAGTTGTCATGATGGCATTTTTAATACATTTTTCACACAATTGTGTATGGTTGTGTAAAGTACAATGATACCTGGCAGGGGCTGGAAGGGGACCTATGTTCTGCTTCTGCTTAATGGTCACTGCTTCACCTGGTAGCCCCTTTCATCATTAGGAAGTGCCAGTGATCAGAATATTCTCTGTATCTTCTTCCTTCTGGCCATAGGTTGTTCTCACGTGACTTACAGAGCAAATCTAATTCCTTTTCCTCGTGACAATCCCGCGAATAATTTAAAATAGTTCCCATGTCCCCTTTCAATATTTCTTGCTCTAGGGTACATATCCTCAGATTCCTTCAACTATTCTCAGCATAATTTCATAATTTCACGTTGAAAAGACTTCAAAAATTCAAGTCCAGTTCTCCCTCTTTACCCAGGAGAAAGATGAAGTTAAGAAAGATGAAATGCTGCTGGGTAAGGAGTAGACTTTGCCCATCATCACCTAGAAGAAGCAGATCCAAAACTTTAACCTGGATATCTCGATTCCAAGTCCAATGTTTTCTCCATATCTTTCAACAACCATTATCTTCCCACTTATCTTCCTCTGGACTCATTTCACCTTCTCAAATATCTTTAAATATAGCCCCTGATGCTGAGTCCACTGGCAGATGTGGTCCAACAAACTAAGAAAATTTGGAGATAGTTATTAGATAGTTTATTCTAAACTCTGTACATCTATTAATGCTGCTATGATTACTTTAGATTTCTTTGACAGGCCCTGATGAGTTATATTGAGAACGTGGTTAACTAAAATCATTGTGTTGTTTTTTAAACCTGAAATGTGTCAAGAAAGATATTTTCCACATTGTATTAGAATGGTTCATTTTTAATTTAGCCTAGATAAAGAATTTTATATTGAATCCTCCTAAATATCTTTTATTAGTTTAGCTATATCCTTCCACCTGGTTGAGATATTTTTTAATGTTAATTCTTCAATCAGGCATATTAACTATGCTATGATTTATGACATCCATAGACTCAGTAAGTACACTGTAGCAAAGGCAGTTCTCACCAAATATGCCATGTAATCCTTTACTTTCCCCAGAACTTGTTGTAATTGAGTTAGGGCCTTGTAACTTCCTCTGGCCGATGAACTATGAATAAAGATGATATCATTTCTGTGCCAAGGCATTTAAAAGCCAGTGTGACTTTTTGATTCTTACATCTCCCTGATACTGAGACCTTGTAGGCTGTGTGTTCTAGATGTCATAACTACAGGAAGTGCTTACATGAGCTCGTGGCAATACTTTCAAGAGAGTTAACAGAATTCCATTAAAGTCTCTACATCCAGCTACAAATTCAAATTAGCACCCAAAGACATCATAAAAGAATGAATTAAATGCCTTGTTAAAATCCATATATATTAATTACCAAGGACTGTAGTGATCTACTGAAGGTTTTTAAGCATGGGTGTGATAGAATCAGACTATTAAATTTTAGAGATGCATTTGAGTGTGGGGGGTGAGATGGTAAATTGGAAGGATCTAAGACTAGAGGCAGGGAGAACTGTTAGGAGGCTGGTTCATGAATATCTGGAAAAGTAATTATGATTATTGGAGCCAAGATGAGCTTACTAAAAATAAATTTCTGTCACAGGCATCTTATTTCCACTTTTGCCAGTGTTGCTAGACTGGTATTTCAGAGAAATGATGAGGTCCATAGTCCTGAGCCTGGCTCCTGCCTGCCATTCAGCTTTGTCCTACCCTATTCTCCTTCTTCTCCCCTCTAGACACTGGTTTTTCAGTTTGCTTCAGTGTCTTGAGGATTCTCTCTGAGGCTAGGCTTTTTTGCACAAGCTCTTCATTCTGTTTAGGGTGCTTTCCCACCCTGACCCCCTGGCAGACTAATTCCTAAAACTTTAAATCTCAGTTTTCTTAGGGAGGTCTCCCCTGACCCTCTAAATTAAGTTACATCCACTTGCTTAAATACCATTTTCCCCAAACTCTACAGCCCTTTTAGAACATTCAATACCTTTGCAATCACTTCTTATAAAATCACTTTCTATTTCCTTTGAAACTAAAAAATTCTTCGAGGACAAAAACCATGACTGTTGTTTACCACAGAAGACTTAAAACAGTATAAAGTAGGTGTTCAAATGATATTTGTTGAATAAGATTGTCTAATAAGAGAGTTAACATTTGTTCCGGATATGTGTCAGAAATCAATGTTCAGCTAAGTGGATTGCAGATTTTAGAGTCTCCCATTTTTGCCTTCTGGCCCTATCCGGATTCTGGGTACTTCCTCTTTCTTTCAGGGTTCCTCAGAGACGACCTACAGTGATTGTGTGTTGCAACAGCAAGTTTTTTCAGTTTGCTGGGGTTGATATTGTATAGGCATCTAGAAAGTACAGCCCAGACTAAATCTCGCTAGCTGCTCATTTTTATAAATAAAGTTTTATTGGAACACTCTCATACCTATTCATTTCCAAATTATCTCTGGCTGCTTTCACACTAGAAAAATAGTGTTGAATAGTGGCAGCCGAAACCATATGTCTCCAAAGCCTAAAATATCACTTTTACAGAAACTATTTGCCAACTCCTAATCTAGTAAATATTTTAACTCATTTAAGACAGATGGATTTTTTTTTTTTTTTTTTATCATCTTATCTGTATGTGGCTTCTTTTCCTCTTTACCAGTTTTGGTCTGCCTTTACAATTTAAAATTTATTTTTTGTAATAAAGAATTCAGAATAAAATAGCTGCTGCCTACTGTCATCTGCTGACATATATATTCTACCCCATGCAGTATCTCTTCCACATTTGTTTTCTTTATAATAAAGATTATTTATAAAAACCAAAATTAATATTTTTATTTTTTTAGTTATTCAATTAACATTTATTTCCAGTTTTATTGGGATATAATTGACATACAATATTGTATTCATTTCAGATATATAACATAATGATTTGATATACATAGACGATCACCACAATAAGTTTAGTCGATATCCTCTTCCTCATGTGTTCTCCTTGATTTGATATACATAGACGATCACCACAATAAGTTTAGTCGATAACCTCTTCCTCATGTGTTCTCCTTGCTCCATACATGTGTAACAAAGCCCATTTTATAGCCCTTAGAATGTTTATAAGATGCATTCCACTCTGAGCTTCCTTTTGCAAGTTATATTCTTTCTTGAATATAACAGTTCTTTATGACCCTCTAAGATAGTAACTCATCAAATGGCTCTCTTTGTAGTCACAATAATTCCTTTCTTCAGGATCACTTCCACTTGTGTTATCAGAATTTTGTTTTTGAAAGTAACTCATCTGTCATGATTAGATCGTTTGATTACACCGGTGAGTTTTTCTTTTTCCTTTTCAGAAATTTCCAAATGTCATCTTAAGAGTTTTGAGAGCATGTCAGCAGGAGCTGAGATGTCCTTCCACAGCAAATTTGAACTCTCAGACGAGAATCCAATCCACCTGCATCATCCCCCAAGCAACTCTCCCACCTGTCAGCATTAAAGGTGAATTATGTCTGGCAAAAAGATACATTGACGTCCTAACCCCCAGTACCTCAGAATACAAGATTACATGGAAATATTAGTGTCCTTATAAAGAGGAGAAATTTAGACACCGAGACGGACACACCACAGAGAGAACGCCGTATGAATACGAAAGCAGAGATGGAGATGATGCATCTACAAGCCAATGAACACCAAAGATTGGGAGCAAGCCACCAGAAGCCAGGAGAGGAGCATTAAACAGACTCTTTGTCCCAGTCTTCAGAAGGAACCAACCCTGCTGACACCTTGTTCTTGGACTTCTGGAACTGCGAGACAAGAAATTTCTCTTGTGTAATTCACCCAGTTTGTGGTTCTTTGTTACAGCAACCTTAACAAACTAACATTGTCAGATTTATTCCAAAGATGTGAAAGTTTGCAGGCTGATTCTAATACAAACTCCACCTCATTTCCCCTAGTTTTGCCTGCTCCAGCTCCTCCCACCAGAGCCCATTGTAATCCTGCTAAAGAGTCTCTGACTCAAGACCTAACCTCCTGATATATTCATCTCAGTAACTCCAAGATGGACCCTAGGAATCTGATTTTTATTGAGCACTAGAGAAAATTCTGAGGCAGGAGAAGCAGGAAAGGTTCAACTGACTTTGTGTAATTTAGTCTCCTTCCTGGCCCCAGGGCCTTAGCACAACATCTGAGAACTGATGTGGGGCTCTTGTGCCACCTGGTGTTCCTCAGGTGTCCTTCCCAAGACCAGGTCTAGCTGGGGGCCTGCTATGCCCTCAAACCCTTGCCAGTACTTCCCCTGAGAAAAGCCCTGACCCTAGACCCCAGTCTGGTGGCTGGGCCACTAACCTCTGAAGACAGATTTCCCAAATGACTGCTCTTGCCTGCTCCTTGAGCACCGCCTACCCTCGATTTCCCACAAAGATACGCTGGTCATTTGGGAGAGACTCTACTGCCCTGCATATAGAATATCTTCAGTAACTAGACCTGACTCATGAAAGGGCCTCCTCTGCCCTCTAGACACTGGATGTACCAACCTGTTTGCGTCTCTGTAACCAGGCTCAGCACTTGTTTGGGGGCACAGTGTGCTAGACCTTGTACTACATATTGACTACATGGCAAAGACCAAGACACATCCCTCCTGGTTTTCATGTTAAGCTTACGATCTAATGGGGGATACAAAAAAGGTACACAGACACATGTGACTATGGGTACAAGGGTATGGGGCATAAAGATGGAACACCTAACCCAGGGTCTGGGGGTTGGGAAGCAGGGAGAACAGCTTGGAGAAGCTCCCATTTAAAATCGAAACCAAAAAAAAAATAGGAGAATTTAGCAGAGGCACTAGTAGAGGTGCTTTGGAGAAGCTGTATCCTTCCCTTTATTTCCATCATGGCCCGTACTCCACCATAAGCTACCTAATATTAAAAACTAACATTAACCAATATTCACCAAATACCAAGTGCAGTTCTAAGCACTTAACTCATTTAATCATCGCAAGAACCCCATGTGGTAGGTACTATTATTATCCTAGGTCCGTATGTGGGGAAACTGAGGTACGTAGCAATTAAGTACCTCATCCTGGATCACAAAGCTAAGTGGTGCCACTGGGAGTTGAACTTAGGCAGCCTGCCCGCCAGGAGCCATGCTTTTATCTCATTTTTCTCACAAGGAAAGAGTTTTCCCACTATGCTAGGCAGTTTTGAAACACCTCCTCTAGCGTGTCACTCTACCCACCTGCTTCAAACGAACAGGCATCATTAAGCCCCTCTTTTAGAGAAATTCCCAAATGCCCTTGGACATGAGCCAAACAAAGGCGGGTGGTATTGGGGGTGGGAAGGAGGGGGAGATATTTAGGCCCAAAACCCAAGGTGAGCATGATGGTTCCTGGTAAGAGCAAGTAGCTGGAGGGGTAGGTAGGGATCAAGGGTTCCCCAGCCCCAATCATGTCCCACTAGGAGAGTCTTTACAGAAGAGAGGAAAGGCTGACAGATTACTAACCTCCATCCCCAGATGGGCATGAGGAGAAGGTCTGGGTGGGTGATCCACAACTGACCCTCGGCCCACCTGTCTCTCATTCAGACTCTGACTTTCTACCCTCACCTGCTCTGTTTTCATTTCCCCAAATTTTCTTCTGCTTGACTCAACCAGCCTCAAAAACCACAAACACAATCTTGCTATCGGCCTGCAGTTCTTCAGACTATCAGAATCTTCAAACTGGCAGCTCAGGTCTTGAGAACAGAACCTCTTGGCACAGCCCTGCACTGCCCTCTCCCTACCCCTAACCATTCAGGATGGTCTTTATAGACAGCCTGAAGGGAAATTAATTTCTGGTTGGAATTAAATAACAAAGAGCTTCTAGAAATCTAGATTTCACACTGACAACTGAAGAATTTAAGACACTAGGCGTAAGACTGAGTACAAAAGACTGTCCCACCCCCACCCCCCACCCCTGTCCTAGGCTTTTGGACTTACCTGTGATGTAAGTCTTACCTTTGGACAAATACTCTCTTGAACCGTTGGGTTATACCTTCATATTTAAAGGACTGTTAATCAACACAACATGGCAGCTAATATGTGAAATGAATGGTAAAGAGGAAAGGTAATAATTTCTTCACTAAATGAAAGAGGAGATATGAATCTGAAAAACATAATCTGGCATTGATTGAAGTAAATTACCAGCTGATTAGATGGCTGTAAATACAGTGAAAGAATCCTCAACAGGCAGCTGGATTTTGTAAGAAAGAGGGAAATTGGAGGGCAAAGGAGATGTTGAGCACAGACAGGGCTCAGAAAAGAGGAATAATGGCAGCTCTCTATTGCCAAGATTATAAAAGCAGGAAGGGATTTGTAGGAAGTGTTCTGTAGTTGGAGCCTGCATGAAAAGATAGCTCCCCTACTCCCACTCTGCCAGCCCCACCTCCCTAGTGAGGCTGAAGGTGTTAAACAGCCAAACCCATATCCGGCAGCAGGTAGGAGGGTGTTAGTGTTTGTTATTGCAACACAGGAAGTGTCAATGATTTCTGTTCAAAGGGGGAAATCTGTTTTAGGTTATACTAAATCTGGAAGCTTCTAGCTTCCTACCGAAAGCCAGGGACTTAGAAACCCCTCTCTGCCCAGCAGCCTATTGGGACAGAGTCCATGCTGATCTCAGCGGGAGGTGCCATCCTCTAAATAGCAGCTGGGCCAGCTTCTGCAGGGAACAAGCAGTTAAGGCAGCAAGCCCCCAGGAACTGAGAACTCTCTGCAGTTAGTAGGAGCATGGGACAATGAAGGACAGAATAGTGTAACTGGAAAACTTAACACTCTTCTGTGCATGCCAAAAGAGAACCCTTCTTCCTCTGACAACTAGGGGGAGAGTGTAGGTGGGTGGGGCTTGGAGGAGGTGATTGATTGGAGTAGAAACAGTAGGGGAGAGGGAGGATGACTATGATTTTTGCTTTGGTGATGGGAGTCAATTAAGCAAAGAACAGGGAGTAGATGCCTTAATCCCATGGCTGTGATTGTTTCCATAACCCTGAGTCCTGCCCTATAAACTCCTAATCCCTAAGCCCTAAAACATCTGGGCAGTCTCATGGTCCAAGCAGAGAACGTAGAGAATACATTGCTGCTAGGTTAGCTCAGCAACCAGCAACACTCCACCCTTATTGTCTTTAGATTTCAGGCCTCAGACCCTGGATATGCCTGTCACTGGACAATGGATCCGGTGACCACATCAGCTACAGTTAGCATCTAGAAGGAATCATTGCAATGCAACATGGCAGAGAACATATGAGAGGATGAGTAAACAATATAGAATAAAGATAATAGGGGGAGGAGTTGGGGAAGAGGTCTTCTTTAAGCTTGGGTGATGTCATTTCTCAGCCAGATCTGACTAAAGGTGTCACTGATTCCCTAAACAGAGGTATTTTAAGCTACAACACACAGGATGCTACTTGAAGCTTACTGTGCAGATACAACATTTAAACATTAATTGATACAATTAACTGGATACAGTTCTCATTCCACATGTGGAGTTAGCCATTCTCAACAAATCTTTTTTGATTTCCTCTATGAAATTCAGAGTTAAATAAACTTTACACCATCTGGGGATACACAAAACTGTCACCTGTGGTCAAGATCCCCATATTGTGAGGGCATACTCCAAGTAAGTAGCCCCTCTTATTAAATGCTTCTTTAACAATGCTTGCAGCTATCAGAATGTGACACCCATCACAAAAGCCAGGAAAAATCAGATCTCTAAAGGGGCACAGATAACTTAGACTGGCCAAAGAGAATTCTGAGATCTTTTTAAAACTGGTTTGGGGCCAACTTTGGACAAGGACAGAAGTGGAACTGGGTTCACTTCATCTGGCACTAACTGAAATGAAGGCTAACATGCCAAATATTGGGTCACTGACTAAAAATAAGAGCAAATTGGAGAACTAAAGGGTGTGACTAGGAGGAAGTGGTGACACTGAAGAAAAGGAGTAGAAAAACAGGAGGCTGTGATGTTGAGAGCTGGTTTCCTAATGGATAAGAAAAATGAAATGAATGCAAAAGGAGACTGAAGAACAGTGAGGAAGTCACAGGCCTTCCACAAAACCATCACTTTTAGCACCACCATCATTTCCACCCCCGCCCTCGCCCCCCCGCACCAATGACTCCTTATGGTGCTAGTGAGAGGCACATTTTCAATAATCCCCCAAGTTCATTAAATCTTCCTTCTCTGGGGAAGTTGAGATGAGAATCAATTTTACTAAAAAAACATTTGATGCTCACGTACTCAGGAAATGCAATGTACTTCTCTTAAGACGCTTCTCTTTTATTTTCCTTAAAAAATAAAAAAAAAAGTATACAAATCCCAAAAGCTACAATGGGTCCCAAAGAGCCAATTTAAAGCATTGGGTCTGCTTAGATTGCAGGTTGCTGGGAGTAGAACAAAGTCTTTTAGTGAATCTTATACCATCTACAGCTGCCCAGATTTTCTATGCAGAATTTCTTCTCTGTCATCAGAAAAGTGGTTTTTTGGCTGAAAGTAAAAATACATCTCAGGCAAGAAACCTTTAATAAGGTAAGACTTTAGAAATGCTTTGATTAAATCTTGTTTCTCAAAAAATTCTGCTGCAGGATAAAAAAAAAAAAGTCTTTTCTTAAAACTGATCCATATTAACGCAATTCCTATTCGAATCTCAGCAAGTTTCTTTGTAGACCCCAGACGAACTTATTCTAAAATTTATGTAAAAAGGGAAAGGCCCTAGGATAGCCAAACAATTTTGAAAAATAAGAATTGGGAGGAGTCACTCTTTCCAATGTTAAATCTTAATATACAACTGCAGTATCAAGCGATAGTCCTGATGGGGGGCGCAGGCGCTTCGATCAGGGAAACAGAGTAAGAACCAAGGTATAGAGTCACGCAAATGTGCCCAACTAATTTTCGACAATGGAGTAAAAGCAACCAAATGGAAGAGAAATAGCCTTTTCAATGGTGCTGAAACAATTGGACCTAAACCTCACACCTAAAATGAAAAATTAAGTCTAAATGGATCATAGGTTTATGTGTAAACATAAAACTATAAAAGTTCTAGAAATGAACAAAGGATAACATCTTTGTGACCTAGGACTAGGCAGAGTTCTTCGATTTGAGACCAAAAACATGATCCATAATAGGAAAAATTATGAATTGGACCTCATCAAAATTAAAAAATTTTGCTCTATGAAAGACCCTGTAACAATGATGAAAAGACAAATTATGGACTGGGAGAAAATATTTACAAATCATGTATCCAGCAAAGGTAAGAGTCTAGAATATATAAGAACTCTCAGCCTTTTGAGCCACACTTCTCTTGCTCAGGCCCATTTCCATGTCTGGAAGTGTACTTTCCCTTCTTATAAAATTAATATATATATATATATATATATATATATATATATATATATATATATATACTCTCAAAACTCAACATTAAAAAAAATAGATCCAAGGCATTTCTCAGCACCATGTTTTATATTATATGTTCTGTGGACCACCCGACTTGGGATCTTGGGGTGGGGAAGAATAGAGGAGGAATAGGGGAGGGCTTGGTGAATGCAAATTCTTGTGAGTCACCACAGAAATTCTGATTCCATTGATCTGAGCGGGACCTGAGAACTCTGCATTTAAAACACATCCTCAGGAGACTTTTTTTCCTTACTAGAGTTTAAGAACTCCCGCCACTGTTTAATCTAGCAAACTATAAAGGAATACCTGCATTAGAAAGAAAACCGAGACTGGGCCGCTAGTGTCCTGATGGGGAAAACAGAAATAGAGAATATTTAAAGACCATCAACAAATCACAAGCATTTGAACAACATTTTCGAAGAAGAAGCAACAGCTCTCTAGACTTACCGGATGTGAGCTAAATGATGAACTCCTCACCCCACCACTGCAAACACACACTCAAGTAGGTATACAAATGTGAGAATGACTTACTGGCATGCTGTCTGTCCCCAGGAAGTGTTCACAAGTTGTGAGAGCAAGACTCTGGCAACTTAGGGGACACTCATTCCCCAATTGAACCTGTGTCTTTGGAGCCCATGTCATCTGGGTCTGTGAGGAAGCCAGAGACAGGAATCTCAGCCCCAGCTATTGCTGACAGGTGAAAGCCTGCCTCAGGGGTCTCTAACATTGCTTTCTCCCATCACCTTTCCCGCCCACTTACACATAAATATATAAATATATGAGCAGCTCCCTCTTACCTAGCCACCAAATAGTCTGTGCTGCTGCCTTTACCATTCTGCTTCCAACAGTTCGCAGGTACCAAAAGGAGAGCCTGAGGGCAAGGCCACATGACTAAGCGCATACACAGGTTGGAGCCAGGGCCCTCTGAGCAGCTGGCAAGTAAGAGGGCTGTGACCGCACCTCTGAGAAATGTGAACGGGGGCCAGCCTGACCAAGAAAACTACCCCAGGGAGGGTGAAGTAGGTAACTGTCAGCCCATCAAAAAATGGTGTGGCCCTTAGTAAGACAGGACCAGCCCAAACGAGATGCTGGCCAGGATGCGAAGGTGCCCAAGTCTTTGTCCAAGGGCAGGGATAAGCCACTTGCCTGACTCAGGCACCTGGGCTTCTGCGATGGCCTCCTGTCCAAGAGGACTGAGTTGCTCCCCAGCACCCTGCACAGCTGAGGCACTAGGTTTTTCAAGATTTGCTCATTTGTGTCTGTTGTATCTCCTGTCTGTCAAAATCGATGAGAGCTAATTAGTGTAGAACCAGAGACTCCGCTTCACTTCTAGTCACCTCATTATTTGTTTCTTTTCTGGTTGAAGCCAAGCGACAAATGATAACATCTCCCCACAGAGCAGGCACACACAGACACATGGAAGCCTACTTGCGTGTGCCAGTCTCACAAGCACCCACGCGGCACACATACTCACACATATGAAACCACAAGTACACACACAGGTACTCACCCACACATACTATCTATCCCACTTGCACATGAGGCATCCACACATGCATTCACCCATACACACGTATATGGACATTCATACACATCCATGCACCCACTCACATATGCACACACATATACATCCATACGCACATGTGCATACACATCTGCTCCAGACAGAGGTCAAGATGAAGTTCAGCTGACGAGGGGCATCTAGGATAACTTCTCTTTCTGTTTCAAATCTGGGACGGAGAGGGAAACATAAACAACTGCTGGCGCAATTGAGCGGCCCACTGCTAGCAGGGAACTGATGTTTGGAATCTCTGGAACCTCGGTCCCTTGGGGCCAGGATCAGCTCGCAGGCTGCCATTGGTGTTTTGTAGGCAGCTGTTTCCTCCTTCCGCGCGCCTGTACCCTAAGCTGCCTGGGCACCCATGCCTGCACTCTGTAATGCGTCCTTGAATCTTAGATCCTGTTTCCAGCCATTGTCAATCGAGTGGGAGACCTTCCAAGTTTCCGTCTCAATGAAGATCAACTGTTCCAAACCCAAGCTCCTATGAAGCCTTGCAGGTGCTAACCTGGCTTGAATTTTAAACAGTAGTGCTGTGCTCCCTGGCTGTGAAGCAGCCCTGGCTCCAAGAAAGAAGTGGAAGCCCTCTAGCGGCCATTGCTGATGTGACAGCAGGCTTTGAAAGCTCAGGGACTCTGCAGTGGCCAGTAGGCTCTTGAAGATTCAGGAAGAAAACTGCAATAATAAAATCTTTAGAGCCTAACGCCCACCTCCATCACCCCCAAATGCTTCTGACACCAAGTCCTATCAATTTCTCTTCTCGACAGCTCTCTTCATTGCTCCCAGCCTAGCTCTGGCCTTATCACCCAATTCTTAGTTGTGCCACAGCAATTTGTTTCCTGGATTCTCTGCCTCCAACTTCTGTTTCTAATCTATTATGCACCTGGCTGCCAAATTCGTCTTCCAGACACTCGCTGTTATCTTCTATGTTCTCTACTTAAGAATCTGTTGTGCTCCCCCATTGACGAAGAACAGACCTGTGGGTGCCAGGAATCAGGGTTTGGGGAAGAGTTCAACTACACAGGTGCAACATGGGAGAAAACTTTTTTTGGAGGGTTTGTTAGAAAGGTTTTATATTCTGATGGTGGTAGTGGTTACACAAATCTGTGTATGCGTTAAAGCTCATAAAACTATATACTAAAAAAGTAAAGTTAATATAAAAACAAAACAATATTTAGAGAAAGAAACCTCAGAGGCAAACGGTTTAATCTCAGCAAGTTCAGGAAAAAGTAAGTGGTACCATTAACTCAAAGATATTGATCACCTGTTATGAACAAAGAGGAAACCAGAACCCAGTGATGGAGCAGTTTTAAGAGCATTAGTTTTGAAATCTGCTAGAGCTAAGATTGAACTCCTGATCTATCCCTTATGAAATGTGTGTCTTTAGGGAATTTGCTTAATGTCTTTGAGCTTTAGTTTGTGAGTATCGTAAAACACAAAGAATGAACGTAGTAGGAGGTCAAAAATAGTAACTATTACTATTATCACCACATTGTTAGTAATACACCTGGTTCCATCAATAATAACGATGACTCGACCTTCAAAATCTACCCAGAATCTAACCAGACTTGGCATGTCCACTGCCACCACTCTGGTCCAAGCCACCACCACCTCCTATAATAGCTTACTAACTGGTCTTCTTGCTCCCACCCTACCGTCTATTTTCAACCCAACAACTAGAATGATCTCTTTAAAATATAAGTCAGATTATGTCATTCGTCTTTTCAAAGCCTTGTTGTGGCTTCTCATTTCACACGGAGTAATAGCCAAAGTCTTCCCACTTCCTAAGAGATCCTGCTTGTTCTGACTCTACTCGCCTCTCTCATATTACCTTCTATTGCTTTCTGCTTCATTCACTCTACTTTGCACTGGCTATTCCCTCTACCTCAAGCATTTTCCTCATGTGCCTCCACTATTCACTCTTGTACCCTCTTCATGACTTTGCTTGAATGTCACATTCTCAAAAAAAAAAAAAAGTCTGTCCTGACCACTCTATTTAAAATTTCAGCCTGCTCCACTTTCCCCCAGTGTTAACAATCCCCTTTGTCCTGCTCAACTCTTTCTTTTCCATACCTCTTACTGCCTTCTATATAACAAAAAAATAACAGATGGTTCCCTCATAGATTGCTGGTGGGAATGTAACTTGGTACAACCACTTTGGAAATCTTTTAGAGTGTATCTACTAAAGCTACAAATACCCTCTTCCACTCCTGCATGTAAACCCAACAAAAAGGAATGCTTCGATCCACCAAAAGACACATTTAAGACTGTTAATAGTGGTTTTATTCATAATATCTCCAAAAAGGAAACAACCCAAATATCAATCTACAGAACAATAGATAAATAAATTATGATATATTCAAACAACAGAATAACACATGGCAATAAAAAAGAATTACCGATACCCTTAACAACATGAATGAACCACAGACCTAACCTTGAGCAAGAGAAATCAGAAACAAAAAGAGAACATTTTCTGTGATTTAATTGATAGGCAAGAAAGGCAAAGACTTTGAAGATAGAAGTCAAAATAGAGCTACTTGTTTCCTCAATGGGGAGGTAACCTAATCTCTCTGAAAATAGTCTATTTTGCATAGATAATATCTACCTTACAGGGCTGGGCTAATTGCAGATAATGTATAGTAGCTAGCATATATCACAAGTTCCTGGCACAGAGTAATGGCTTAATAAATGATAGTTTGTATTCACATATGTTCTCAATTCATGTTTAACAATTGATAAGTCAAGGATAGTTTTATTGGTATTCAACCCAAAAGTTCCAGTTGCTTTTTGCCATTAGTTGCTTCCCGATAATCGTTCTTCCTTTCTTCCTTCTTACTAGAATCCACATTTTCGTTTAGGGAAGCCATATGCTCCACCCAGAAAGATGAAGCATGTCTAAGCCAGTCATGGAACTCTGATGCCCCCTTGCCAAATACCCACTTTCCCAGGTTCGCCTTGTACCTAACAGTGCCCATGTGCCCAATTTTGGTCAACAAGATCTAAAGAGGAATTCTGATAGGAGATTGTTTGGAAGATTTCTCCTCCTTGCTAAAAAGAGAAAGGCACACACACTCTCACAGGCCCCTCTGTTTTTTGCCTTTTGACAAATGATGGGTGGAGCTGTGGCAACCCTCTCTTGACCATGAGAATCATTGAGACAAGGATCCAGAGTCCCAAAATAGCAGAATTATCAAACCACCTACCTTCAGGCTTCTTATTCTAAGAGTTAAGTGTCTTTATTATTTAAGCCACTGTTAGTTGAGTATCTTGTTACTTCCAGCTGAAATTACTCCTGTGACTGACTCTTCCCTTAAAGAATACAAGCGTATAAAAGAGAATCCTTAAACCGATAATTAAGGCATCTTATCATGGTCTCGTTACTTTTCCCAGTGTCTGAGCACAACCCGCCCTTTTTATGGACCTTCCATGAGTCTCTTCTTTGCTAGTTGACTAAAATGCCTTCATTTTCTAAGGTATATGAAACACTAATGAGGTCAGCAGCCTTCTTCAGATCTAGAGGCTAAGGAATAAGTTAACGGGAAAATTCTACTCAGTTTCCTACTCCTGTTAGAGGTTAGCCACCTGCTAAACTCTGGTGGTAACTTATGCTAACCTACAATTGTCTACGAGCACCCCTGCGTGCCAACTCTGTAGGTGTAAATGTGCTGTGAATAGAAGGCTCATCCAGACAAGGCTCATCCCTGGTTGACATGGCAGATTTGCCTTGAACTAAATGATGTTCTGAGCCCCTCACAGGCACAGGCCCTTTCAAGGCCTTGCTTGGGACCCAAGCAATGTGTTCATGTGGTTATATGCTTTTTAGAGCTTGTAAGCTATGTCAGCCACAATCAGTTAAGACTTGTGTCCTTTTCCTCTCCATCTTACGCTCTGTTACACTTGCCGTGTAGACCATGACTGTCGGGGATTTGGCTAAGGAGAAGTTAAGTTGGAGATACATAGAGTTTGGGTTAAGAAGGTTGTATTTATGTGGTGACTTTCACATCTAGTTAAGTTATTACTAGCTATTCTGGTTCAGGAACAGCTTCTGGCAATATTCTCACTGCCTGCTTTTGCAATGAAGAGGTCATATTACAATATGAACATGACCTATTGCACCGTGCATTGGAAGTATGTAGATATTGAAGGAGGAAAAAAGTTTTCAAAAGTATTAAGCCAGAAGGTAGTCTGTGGAAAATTCTGCTAATCTTCAGATATACAAAATAACAAGCACAAGATTTGATTCTCACAGATGCCTAGTGAAAACAGATGTTCTGTCCTGCCAGATTACACTCAATAAGAAATATATGCAATTATGAACCCATATTTTTTTCTTTTTTATGTGAATCACACAAAATAGAATTTATCAGAATTTCTGTTTGTAGGCCACAAACCAGTGCCAGTTCCACGGTGACTATGTTTATTTGTTTAGTCATATATTTTACACATTAACATAGTGCATAATATCATATCCTAAAGAAAATCAGCAGTTTCAGACAAAATGGGATGAAAAATTACCCATCAGTGGAGCACAAGAACCTAAGAAAACAATCCAATGACAAAACCTTTCTACATATTTATAAACAAATCAATGTATGTAGTATAAGAATACTGTAATTACCTAATCAAGTAGCTTAATGCAATGTATGCAGTGTTTTAATTACTCCTGTGTATGCCTTAGTTTCAGATAATTCTTAATATTTATTTGGCATTATTAATTACCTCAGAATTCAAAAGAAATTATAGAGATATCTGTATAAGACAATTGATTCATAAAAGCATTATGTAATTTTCTAGATTTTTGATGTTTCTGGTATTAGTCAGCATTTTAAAATTTCCAATTCATTGTAAGTTTTTTTCAATACAAGTAAATACTTGTTTTCATACCCAATTTTGTATTCATAATTCTACATTTCTTTTTCTTAAAGAGTGCCCCCCCCCCCCAAATTGTGACATTTTCTATATAACCCAGAGTGCCTCTATTGGTCGGGCAACAATTATAATGCATAAAGATTGTCATATCATTTACTAGTTTGTCTAGGTACCTTGGAATTTCTTTCTTCCTTCCTTCCTTCCTTCCTTCCTTCCTTCCTTCCTTTCTTTCCTCCTTTCTTCCTTTCTTTCTTTTCTTTTCTTTCATGCCTACAGCACCCAGTCTTTCTAGGTGGTTTCCCATCCAAATACTAACCAGGCCTCACCCTGCTTAGCTTCCAAGATCAAACAGGATTGGGCATGTTCAGGGTGGCATGGCTGTAGTGGAATTTCTTTTTAACGTCAAGCTTTGAGAGGAGAAAAATATTAAGTAAGAGAATTGAAACTGCTTTGTAGAATGCCTTGCCTTACATGGAGTTTGCTAAGTGAATGTAACCTGATGTTAAACAGAACACTTCTCACCTCAGTTCTCCAGAGGAACTGCTATAGCTTTCAGGTACCAAAGTTTACATGAGACAGAAAACCATAAGAAGAATCTTTTTTAAAATCTGAGGTGTGGTTTCAAAAATTCAGAACATATATCCAAGGGCTTCTTTCATGCTTCAAGAGTATAAAGGGTTTTTGGAGAATGGGAAGAGGAAAAATTCTGGTGAGAAGGATTTCTTTGGAGAAATTTGTGCTAAGAACCTCCAGTCCTATCTTCCCATGAGGAAATAAGGGGTGAGGAAGTGTCTGAATTCCCCCTGAAGACATGGAGGTCTTCAACAGGGCCACTTTGAGAGTCTGACATGCTTTGCCTAGAGCATAAAAGACACAGTGAGCCGTGAGCTAACTTCTGCCCCAGAAAATCTGCAGGGTAGGAGAGAAACTGGTAGGCTGTATTAGGGGCAGTGGAGCCAAAGGTAAGCAGCTGTTTCATCTGAGAAATTACTTCACCTCGGACTGGTGACAGGACAAAAGGCGTTTTCCCAATGCAGAGCACACAGGATCGAGGATCCGCCAGCCTGAGGCTGTTTTAGGATCCACCTGGTAGGACCACTAGAAGGGGCAATGCAACTCCAATGGAGTCCTCGGAGAAGTGGGTAGCGGCCAGCTGAGGAGGGCATTGGTTCATTTCCAGAGTCCCAGCACGGACAACCCCAAAAGTGCCCCCAAGAGAATGTCAGCTTTAAACACCAGCCTAACTCAGCACGAAGCCAAATCATGGCAGATACAGTAGAAGTAAGAACATTTCCCTTTTTCTGTGTTCCTATTCTACAGGTAAGTTTAACAAAAAAAAAGAGAAATAAAGGAGAGATGTGTGGGCTGCCAGCCCACGGTGGTGTGGCCTGAGAGAGGGAAAACTGATATTAAATAAAATTCAGGCTTTCTTTATTTCCAGGGCTGGGTGTTCTAATGCGTGTCCTGGGCTCTGTTTGTGACTTAAAACAACCACAGCCCTGGCCATATATTGCCTATGGGTGAATCATATTTATCCAGGACAGGAAAAGATGATCACACATTGAGTTGTATCACATATTGTGACTTCATCACATGTCAAATATGTCCAACACTTTTGTTACATTAACTTCAGAATACGCAAATAAAAAGCTACAAATAACCTGAAGCTATAATTATGGTATCGATTGGACATCAATTTCCAATCCTTTTTTCATAGAGCTTTACCGAAATCCATATTCAGAAGTGGCCGAATTCCTATCTCTGTGTTGGTCTTAATTGGAATCATTCATTAATTCAACAAATATTTACTGAGGACTGACAAGTTCAGCTTCCTGAACACTGCTTTGATCCTGCCACTCTCCTGCTCAATCACCTTCTGTGACTCCCCGTGGCTTACATCAGTGATTTTTCAGGGGATGACCATATCAGTAGGGTAGAGCTTTAATTCACCCTCACCTCCCTCTTTTGGGGAAGGTGGAGTGTCCTTGCCTCGCTCTCCAGCCACCCTCCTCGCTGCCCTAAAAGCCACTACGATGAATATGAGGACTCATTTAATTGGCTCTCAGCAGAGCTTCTATCTTTTGTCCACTGAAATCACTTGGATAAAAAGGAAATAGAATTCTATTTCATTTGGATTCAGCTTACATTTTCTTTTTTTTTATTAAGCTGGGAATATGATATTCTCTGTTTTCGCGGTGGCCCAGCGATAATCGTTTTAGCTCAGATCGCTTCTCTAATGCCATGTCCTGGGGAAGGAAAGCTTATGAGGCTTTCATGACAGAATTTTTATCTCTAGGGGCTCTTTCATCCCTGTTTCTTACACCTGACCTGATAGAAGGTTTGGAGGATATTGGGGTCAAATCAGTTTGGTTGGAGAGGGAGGATAGGAGCAGCAGTTACAAAGGTCTGACCTGCACCCAGCTTGTAGGATATCTTTGTGGTTAACACATTTAAATAAACTATTCTAAGATGTTATGCCTCTCCACTCTCTCTCTGTAGTCTCCAGTATACCCTATTTGGGATGACATTAAAATGAATTTTTTGAATTAACTGTGATTATTCTGTTGCTGCTTGTCATACATCACATTGGATATGCTAAAATAACTACTGATGGGAAACACATTCGAAATACAGGTATTGGGAGATAAGATTAACACTTGTATTCTTTGCCTTTTTTGTTGTTGTAGTTACTTCTTTATTCTTTGCGCTTACACTCAAGGCAACAATTACTATATGCTAAACATTAAAGAAATCAATAAGAGGCTGAGGTTGGGGGTTCTCTGGTGGGAGGTGGGGTGGTGGCCTGGCCTGTGCATCATATGAGAAAGAAAGAAAGAAAGAAAGAAAGAAAGAAAGAAAGAAAGAAAGAAAGAAAGAAAGAAAGAAAGAAAGAAAGAAAGAAAGAACGAACAATAAAGAAAGAAAAGAAAGGAAGAAGAAGGAAAGGAGAGAGGGTGAAAAGAAAGAAACAAGAAAAGAAAGAAAGAAATCAAGAAAGGAAGCAAGAGGAAGGAAGAAAGAAAGGAGGAGAGAAGGAAGGAGGATGTCAGAAGGTTATACAAAGCCTAAATGAAGATAGGCACACCTAATTTCTGAAGGACTTCACATATCCTTAAATACAATTCATTTATAAGGGAATCATGGAGTCTGGGGTGGCATCTTTGACC
>NW_011888803.1:11478379-11480114 GCF_000151845.1 Pteropus vampyrus
AGAAAGAAAGAAAGAAAGAAAGAAAGAAAGAAAGAAAGAAAGAAAGAAAGAAAGAAAGAAAGAAAGAAAGAAAGAAAGAAAGAAAGAACAATAAAGAAAGAACAATAAAGAAAGTAAAGAAAGGAAGAAGAAGGAAAGGAGAGAGGGCGAAAATAAAGAAACAAGAAAGAAAGAAATCAAGAAAGGAAGCAAGAGGAAGGAAGAAAGAAAGGAGGAGGGAAGGAAGGAGGATGTCAGAAGGTTATACAAAGCCTAAATAAAGATAGGCACACCTAATTTCTGAAGGACTTCACATATCCTTAAATACAATTCATTTATAAGGGAATCATGGAGTCTGGGGTGGCATCTTTGACCAGTGTCTAGAGATCCACAAGCAACTTTCTCAGACATTCTCTGAGGGTAAACAGAGAAATACTTTGGGCCTTGTGGACATTGAGCCACACAGCTGAAAGTGACATCAAGAAATATCACTGACTAGAGGAGAGAAAGGAGCACAAACTCCTGGGCTCTAGGCAACCAACTGTATTAGTGGTTTACATACATCGTTGGAGATCAGACACAGGCAAGGTTTGCATGGCTACAACAATGTTTTCCTTTAACCAAGGCAAAAATTCAAATGAAAATATTTCTTGATTTTATAAGACAACTTTTCAATATATTTTTCTAATATCCTTAAATGTGTTTATCTAGTTAGAGTTTACATAAACTGAGAGCAAACCCCGTTACCTTGACTCAGCAAGGATCTGTGTAGATATGAGGTCACTGTGAGGAAATACACGTGATCAGATAGGTGCCGTCCTCAGAACCACATCCTGGGCCTGGGTTAAGAATTTGAGGTACCTGAAGTCATTTGTTTATTTCTATTTCGTGCATTTATTAAACATTTATTGAGCACATATCATGCCTCCAGTGGCTTAATTTATTCAAGAATAAACATGGAGGACAAAACCGAATCGCACTGGTTGGGGAGGGATACAGTAGCAGCCACTGCTAGATGTCCTGGATGCTTAGCTGAGTTGTTCCATGACGCCATGTGTTGGAGGCACAAAGTGCATCGCTTCTGTACCTGGAGAGTGGTATTTGCCAGCACACCCTGTGGAGTTAAAGTGATTTGGGGTGCAATTGACAGTATAGTGTCATTTTAAAACTCTTACATCAGAAGATACAGTGAGTCTTGCTTTTTTTATTAGCCACCATTTATATGAAAATGCTGCTGAGGTCACTTCTTAAATAATGCAGTCCAAACACAAACACTGGTAAGCAACCCAAATTGTAGCCACACGGTGTGTAAGAGACTCTCAGAGCCAGGCTGCCATTTCTAGTATACTATATTTGATGCAAATGTCAAAATCATATTTCTCTGGGTTCCTGCTTTGCCAGCAGGTACCGTGTGCAAGCTTCACCTGGGCATCATACTGGAACTTAATGATCCTGGCAGCCTTGCTTGTGAAGCAGCAGCACCATAGCTGTCCTGTCCCCTGCTGACCCATGGGAATCATGCCACTGCACAGCCACTGTGAGTCACTGTCGGCATTAACTGATCAGCTATTTTCTTATGATCCACCTGGCCATCGGTTGTGGAATGTAGCTTATATATGCCACGAAGCCCCAAGAATCCCAAAGTCCTTGCCATACAGGGCGACTTTGTGTATATTTCTGGACTGGTTTCTATGTAGTTTCTGAGGAGCATTTCTTGATTCTCTGAGCTGCAATAATCTTTCTCACCCTGAAGGAA
>NW_011888803.1:11480164-11495079 GCF_000151845.1 Pteropus vampyrus
AACATTTATTGAGCACATATCATGCCTCCAGTGGCTTAATTTATTCAAGAATAAACATGGAGGACAAAACCGAATCGCACTGGTTGGGGAGGGATACAGTAGCAGCCACTGCTAGATGTCCTGGATGCTTAGCTGAGTTGTTCCATGACGCCATGTGTTGGAGGCACAAAGTGCATCGCTTCTGTACCTGGAGAGTGGTATTTGCCAGCACACCCTGTGGAGTTAAAGTGATTTGGGGTGCAATTGACAGTATAGTGTCATTTTAAAACTCTTACATCAGAAGATACAGTGAGTCTTGCTTTTTTTATTAGCCACCATTTATATGAAAATGCTGCTGAGGTCACTTCTTAAATAATGCAGTCCAAACACAAACACTGGTAAGCAACCCAAATTGTAGCCACACGGTGTGTAAGAGACTCTCAGAGCCAGGCTGCCATTTCTAGTATACTATATTTGATGCAAATGTCAAAATCATATTTCTCTGGGTTCCTGCTTTGCCAGCAGGTACCGTGTGCAAGCTTCACCTGGGCATCATACTGGGACTTAATGATCCTGGCAGCCTTGCTTGTGAAGCAGCAGCACCATAGCTGTCCTGTCCCCTGCTGACCCATGGGAATCATGCCACTGCACAGCCACTGTGAGTCACTGTCGGCATTAACTGATCAGCTATTTTCTTATGATCCACCTGGCCATCGGTTGTGGAATGTAGCTTATATATGCCACGAAGCCCCAAGAATCCCAAAGTCCTTGCCATACAGGGCGACTTTGTGTATATTTCTGGACTGGTTTCTATGTAGTTTCTGAGGAGCATTTCTTGATTCTCTGAGCTGCAATAATCTTTCTCACCCTGAAGGAACGCAGCAGCACTGCCATGCCTTGGTTTTATCCACTGAGACTCAGTTTGAACTTCTAACCTACAGAAGTGTAAGATAATAAATTTATGTTGTAGTCAGCCACTAAATTTGTGGTAATTTGCTCACAGCAATAGGAAACTAATACAATATGTGTGATTCATCTTTTTTTTTTTTTTTTTTTTTTTTTAGGCAGGTATTCAATAAGCATGTGTTGAATGAGTGACTATCAAAGAACTGTTTTACATCTGAGGTTGATTTTTTTATTGTGGCAAAATATATATAATATTTATTATTTTAACCATTTGTAAGTGTACAATTCAGTGGTATTAAATTTACCTACAACATTGTATAACCATTAGCATTATCTATGCCTAGAAGTTTTTAATATCCTCCCCCCCAAAATCTCTACTCATTAAATAATAACTTCCCCTTTGAGCTTACCTCCAGCCCCAGGTAGCCTCTATTATATTTTCTGTCTCTATGAATCTGCCTATTCTAGGTACCTTATAAATGGAATCACACAATAAATGTCCTTCTGTGCCTGGTTTATTTCACTAAGCATAATATTTTCAAGATTTTTCCATATGGCAGTATATATCAAAATTTGACTCCTTTTTATGGCTGAATAATATTCTATTGTATGTATATATCACATTTTGTTTAGCCATTCATCTGTTGATGGACTTGTGGGTTGTTTCCAGCTTTTGGCTATTGTCAAAATGCTGCAGTGAACATTGACATACCAATATCTGTTCAAGTCCCTGCTTTTAAATCTTTGGGGTATATATCTAGCAGTGAAATTGCTGGGTCATATGGTAGTTCCACATTCAACCTTTTGAGAACCTGCCTAAGTGTTTGCAACAGTGGTTTTACCATTTTATATTCCTGCCAGTGATGCATGATGTTTCCAATTTCTCCAGATACTCGCCAACACTTATTTTCTATTTTTTTCTTTTCTTTTTATAAAAGTATAGTCATCTTGGTAGTTGTGAAGTGGTAGCTCATTGTGGTTTTGATTTTCACCTATCTAATAACTAATAATTATGAGCATCTTTTTATAGGCTAATTGGCCATTTGTATATCTTTGGAAAAATCTCTCTTCAAGTCCTTTGCTCATTTTTTAAATTGAGTTTATTTTGTTGTTGAATTTTAGGTGGTCCTTATGTATTCTGGATATTAATCCCTAATTAGATAAATGATTTGCAAGTATTCTTGCCTATTTAATAGGTTGTAGTTTTGCTTTCTTGATAGTATCCTTTGATCGATAAATGTTCATAAAGTTGATAAAATTCATCTATTTTTCTTTTGTTGCCTATACTTTTACTATGTGTGATGCCAGATGGTACTAGACTCATCAGGGTGATCATTTCATAAGGCATATGAATGTGTAATCACTATGTTGTACATCTGAAACTAATATAATACTGTAGTCAACTATAATTAAAAAATCAATTTAAAGAAATTTAAAGGCATCCTAGGCTTTTTGATTTGGTTTTCTCCATCTATCACTATATAAAGGATTGTCCAAATACTGGAAATTATGTGTAGCAAAGTTCTCTTTTACATATGAAAATCTCTGACTAAGCAGCTTTATTCACAATAGTCCAAAATTATAAACACAATCCAAATGTTCATCGGTAATAGAATGGATAATAAACTGTAGTATATTGATACAGTGGAATAAGTATAGTCCTACCGCAGAAACGAACATAAATGAATCTCACTGATACACTGATGAGGAAGGAGGCCAGGCACAGAAGTTCACATATCATATGGTTTCATTAATTATAAAATTAAAGAACAGGCAAAACTAATCTGTGGTGGTAGAAGTCAGATTTATGTTTACCTGGAGAGGGATATTAATTGGGAAGAGGCATGAAGGAGACAAGAAACATTCTGGGGTGTTGGAAGTAATCTATATCTTGATCTTGGCAGTGGCTACATAGGTGTGTGTGTGTGTGTGTGTGTGTGTGTGTGTGTGTATTCATCAAATTTACACAAGATCTGTGTACTTTACTGTTTGTATGTTATACAAAAGCAAAATTTATATGCAAAAACTTTCTTAAAAATTAAATCTCTGGCTAATAGTAAGGTTCATGTTATATGCGATCTTGGTGATCTTTCCCATCAGAACATGACCTGAACTCTCCAAAATGTTCTTCAATCTTTGGGAAGCTTAAAAACAAGAGCTGATAGAGTATCAGCAGCAAATAAAAGCTCTTTAAGATTGTCAGAATCTTGCAAATGTGCTTTGTGGAAGGAAGAGTTTCCTTGAGGACTAGATAGAGGGCAATAAATCATTAACTTCTAAATTCCTGTTATATTCTTAAAATAAAAATAAGTTGCCTGGAAAAACAGCATGCAACCAAGGAGGATGCTTTAAATGCTGCAATATTTGGAAACTATGGCTTTGATTGTTGCTCGAAGATGTTGCTAAGATACATTAAATACAAAGAAATACATTGAAAAGGATGATGAGCAGTAAAGCAGAAATTTTTAAAACACAAATGTAAGTTCAAGCATGTGTCCTGTTAACACAGACTCAGGTGAGAAATTGAGAAGGCATGAAGTGATAGTACTTGGCTGCAATTTGTTCACATTTTGTTCTTCTCAGAAAAGTATCTGAAGATGTGAAAACGTCTCTTAATACGTGGCTTTTGAATAAATCCAAATTTTAAAAATCATTTAGATGGGGACCTAAGTGGCTAGAAACATCAGTCATCAGTCCACGTCCATGGAGTAGGGACATGATGAGCCCCTAACTATAAGCATGAGGTTTGAAGGGCAGGTGAGATGAGTATGTAGCACTGGACAGAGCTATCACACCTTAAAAGAAAACTAGGCTATTATTCGAAACTAGATTTATACAATGGCCCATTAAAAACAAGAAAAAATACGCACAGTAAGAATGGGAGCATGAGTTCCATATTTGGCTCAATTCATCCCGGGTTCTGAGACAAGATGGAAAATAAATCGCTAAATAGAAGTGTAGTGGAAAATAAGAACTAAGCCTGTCTAACTGAAAAAAACTTGCTTCAGCAACTTGTGTTATTTCAAAGTTTTCAATATATTAGAATACATTAGAAATATGACAAAGAAAAATGTATAGTATTCAAGAGCTAAAAGAAAACTTCTATGTGCATATTATTGTCTATATCATGTTTTGCTCACTGAGTCTTTAGAAGAATTTTTTTTTTAAGATGAGTTAATTTGTAAAAAGATTCAGAATTCAACTTTTATTAAGCAAATACTATGCAATAGGTGATGAAGCCCTGAGGATCGTGACATGATTTGAATACTACGCAAATTTCAGAAAAGCTGCTTCATCAAATCTCCTTAAAAAAAAAAACTAGTAAATATTTAGAGGTTAATCTTATTTTGGAAAAGAATCACAGGAGTTAATTCACATATATCTTCAAGTATGTATTTGCTGGGGTTATAATAAAGGAATATGATTAGGTGCTAACATCATCAATAGGGATCAAAACAGAACAGAGCATAAACGCTACTAAGACATTCCAATGCGTTGTCTCATTTTGAATTGCACAAACAGTGAAAGTTACGGTGTCTCGCTCAACAGAGCTTTAAAATAGGACAAATCCCTTCCTGTGCCTGACAGTTTAGGCATTGTATTTTTTTTCAAGTCAAGGACTCAATGATTTCAAGTCCCTCACACTTGAGTGCTGTTTCTTCAAAGAGCTCACACAACCAACAGATGGCAGAATTGATATACTGTTCTTCTATAGTTAAATACAAATCACTATATCGAGCAGACAGATTTTTTTTTTCAATATTAGTGTGCATTTCCCTGGGAATCAGGATATCTTACATATTTACATGCACATAACTCTCACACTTTCCCATTTCAAAGTATATTACTTAGCCTCTTTCTCCAAAACCCACCATGAGAAAGGACCCCGCATTTGGCCAACAGCACACTCAGTTGAAGACAGAATGAGCCTCGTGAACAAGGATCTGAGATATGGTTCTGGGCTCTTTCTTCATAAAAATTCCACTCAAATAGGGAGGTCCTTCCAATAAATGAACAGTGCAGAATCACTAGTAGTCACCAGCAGCCTTCCTGTCACAGTGTTAAGTGCTGGACCTTCAGCATTTCCCGGAGGTTCTGGGAGGGATCAGGCCTGACCTGGAGCCAGATGAGACTTCTCCTGACCTAGGTGCCCTGGCCCTAAATTGTGGTTCCAAACAGAGCTCCAACCCATACCATCCTTTCATTGATCACTTCCTAGGTCTGCATGAGAGACTCAGGCTTTTGCTTCTAAGTCTGTTTTAAAGGGAATTCAGCTCATCTTGGGGTTGGTTCATACACATATAAACAAGGAAAATAAGGTACTAATCAATGTGTGTACATCATTCATCTTCCTCTTCCTGCAGGATCACTGGATCAAGCAATATATATAAGTAGCTTCCAAAATACCAAGAATCTCATGACCCCTTCTCTGCTGGAAAAAAAGAAAAAGAAAAAGGAAAAGAAAGCAACATGCCAGACACTATTCTAATTACTATGCCTGCATTTATTCATCCAATAAATTTTTATTGAGTGAGTAACCACTGTTTGCCAGGCACAGTTCTGAGCACTGGAGATACAGCAGAAAATAAACAAAATACTTGCTTTCATAGATAATATAGTCTAGTGGGAGAAGAAAAACAATAAAAATAAGTAAATAAATTATAAAGTATATGAGAAAGGTATAGGCAGATGAAATAATACAGATAAGAGGGATAGAAAGTGCCAGTGTAGGATGAGAGATAGTTGAAATTTTAAATAGAGTGCTCAGGGGCCCCACTAGAAAAGTGGCATATGAGCAGAGGAAAGAGTAAATGCAAAAGTCCTGGGGCAGGAGTGAGCCTGGCAAGTTCAAGAAGAGCATGAAAACCAGTGTGGCTGGAATGATGAGAACAGGGGGTGTTGGCAGGGCTGCACTCTTTAATGCTCTAGAGGAGAATCTATTTCCTTGTCTTTTTCAGCTTCCGGAGGCCACCTGCATTCTGGAAATTGCATCACCCCTACCTGTTTCCATTATCATATCTCCTTCTCTGACTCTGACTTCTGACCTCCTCTTTCATTTATATGGAACCTTGTGATGATATTGGGTCCATCTGGATGATCCAAGATAATCTCATCTGATTAGCAACCTCAACTCCCCCTTGCCATGCAACCTAACTTATTCACAGGTTCCAGGGATGAGACCATTTTTCTGCCTACCACAAGCAAGGTGCCCAGGTCTTTGCATCCTTGTGTCAACCAGTTATTGTCAGGGCCTGACCCTTGGGAGAGTATGTAAGTCTAGAGTGAGACAATTCTCTTCAGCAAAACAATCCCCATGAGGGACACACCTGTGTGCCTTCAACAACTAATATTCTCGACAGGTGGGGGATGGGCATGCCAGTCCTAAAGAGAACATCTGGCAGGAATGGGCACCACAGTAATCACTGCAGAGGTGAAGGTGGCTATGACCACATAGCAGCTAAATTTGGGATACGTGTTGAAGTTAGCTACAACAGAATTTGCTATTAAGAGTCGAGGATACTCAGTGATTTGGGGACTGAACGATAGAAAGCTAAAACTGCTATTAATTAGACAGGGAACACCGAATCAATACTGTTTCATTTAATCCTCATGATTAAACCATGCGGAAAGTACTTTTATTAGCTGAATAATACAGCTGAGGAGACTGAGGTACAGAGATGTCAAGTGACAAAGCCAGGATTTGAACCCAATCAGTCCCACTCAAAACATTCTGTTTTGTCATTTTTTTTTTTTAAAAAGGAGATAATGGGATCTTTTCCTTGAATTTTTTTTTTTTTTTAGGGCCCAGAAATTGAATTTATATCATCTTACAGAATCTTAACCTCTCATCCTGGGCTTATTTCAGTGACTGGCACACAGTAGAATGCTCGAAAATATGTGTGGATTGAATGTATGAAGATCCAGTTGCATATACAAAATGCTTGTATGTATTTCTACTTGGCCGTTTAATATTATGTCCTTGGCCAAAACTCTTCAGTGCCTCCTACCTCTATATTCATAAAGTCCAAACTCTAATTCAGAGTTCATGATGTGGCCTCAGGCTTATCTCTTGTTGAGTCTCAGCCCCTTTTGAGCTGTGTCATATGTCGGCTTCTTTACTTTTCTTGCTCTCCTTTAGGCGCTACCGAGATGTGTTAACCACGCTCGCCCTTGGACCCACTGCTTTCCCACGTTCTCTTGAACCCACCTTGCTGCTTTTGCTTCCCCGTCATTGGGTACGTTGCACTACACACATGGAATGCTTCTCTTTTTTTCCAAACCTAACAGAATATTCCTGACCTGCAAGGTTTAGATGGAGCCTCTCTTCCATGAAGGTTTTTGTACAAATTAGAATTTTGTTCAATTGCTTGTAACAGAAACTCAACTACATCGCTTTAATCAAGGGTTTATTTTTCTCACACATCAAGAAATCCAGGAGTAGGCAGTTAGAACTGCTGCAGCTTCTTAAAGATATCAAGGACCAGGCTACTTCTACCTCCCTTCCTTGTCATGCCATCCTAGCATCTAGCTTTTAGTCCAGGTATTGTGTCCGGGTCCCAGAAAAAAAAGGCGGGGAAGGGGCAAGGGAAAAGGATAAAAGGTGCATGTCAATTGAATCTGTGCCTTTTTATCAGGAAAATAATAGCTTTCCAGGAAGCCCCACTTCTTCTACCACTTCACTAGCCAGAACTCGATTGCATGCGCCACCTCTTACTGGGCACATTGCTACCCTAAACAAAACTGGCATTCAGTTAGAAAGGAAGAGGAAGAGACTGAAGATGAGATAGACAACCTCAGTGTCTGCCACATTTTCAGAGCCCGTTCCGGCCTATGAACTTTACCTTCCTCTAAAAAACACTATGTATTATTAAGTATTATTAGTAAAACTATGTATTATTATTTGTGTGCAGCTTGAGGATAGAGTCCATGTCTATGTCCCCTTTAACTGAGTGCTAAGAATATAGTAAATTGACTACTATCATGAATACAGAGGCAACATGGCATCATTGTTACTACCCAGGTGGTCTAGGTTTGAATCCCAACTCTGTTATTTACCATTTATTAGTTCTATAAACTTGGTCAAGTTACTTACCTCTCTGTTCTTCAATTGCTCCATATGTAAAATGGAGATGATATTGTAATATGTACTTTATATATAAGAATTAAGTTAGTATTCTTTAATAGAGCATTTAGACTAGTAAGTACTATGTGTCTATTCAATAAATACATGGTTGCCACCTATGTTTAAAATATTACCAGAAAGTGGGACACTCATACAGTGTGAAAAGTTAGAGTGTCTTCATGGACTAAAGGGACAAAATAGTTGAAGCCAGGACTGTTGAAGATAGTTTGGATGCATGGTGATCACTGTGGCCGAGAAATCAATTAAAGAGTGGAAGGCATGCCCGTCAGAGTTAAGGCTCTAAGGTCAGGCTGCCCAGATTTGGCCACTAGCTTTTTCCCACTTACTAACTATGTGTGTGTCAGGGCCCATCGCTGAATCTAAGATTAGTTTTCTCATACACGAAATTGGGATAAAAATTAGTAGCGCCTACCCCTTGGGTGTGTTTTGAAGGTTAAGTGAGATCATCTGTGTAGAGTGCTTAGCATGGTTTATGGTATGTCCAAATAAATGTTAGTTTTATTAAGAAGCAAGACCTCTGATGAAGAAGCCAGCTGGACTTGACTCTAGCTAAAGGGGATACAGAAGTGCAAAATGAGGCTTTGCCATAAACATTGATCCTGACTTTGAAATCCATCCATTTTCAGACACATTAAATCTGCATATATATAGAGAGAGAGAGCTGGCATAGAGGAGTCATTTGCTTATCTCTGGAAGTCCCTACCTAACATGAATAGAGGCTTCCTGAGGCCGCCCTGTGCTAGCCTTTATCATCCCTACAGCAGGAAAAGCAGGTGGGTCTGGAATCTGGTGCCACCTTCTTCAAGGAGGCTCAATAGGGCACCATCAATGACCCTTAACAGCTTTCTCCAAGCTGAAGCGATCTTGCTAGTGCTTCTCTGTTTGAGGCAGGGATTAAATTGATTAATTAACTACTTTCAAAAAAAAAAAAAAAACAAACAGGAAGCTACTATATCACAGTTTATGATTACTAGAACTTTCTCAGTGCATACAGTACACTTTTAAAAAGCTTACATTTAACATCCAAAAGCCATGATGAAGTAGCTAATTTTGCCTGTGATGTCACTGCATTATTGCAAGAACAAAATGAAATTCCAAATTATTAATGAAAGATATATATGTACATATATCTCACTAAGTCAATTCTATGTAACAAAACCCTCCTCAATTAGAATAATACAGAAAGTCTAGCTCAGAATCACTAATATATATTTGTAGAATGAAAGCACAAAATGTGTAAAATATTTTTTGTGAGATGTTTTAAATCCTTGTAGGTAAAATACACATAATAAGCAGTAACGTTTCTAATAAACTAAGTGAGACTAAATAAAAGAGCTATAGTTTATAATAGTGGTGTGTCATAACCATATATATTTAGAATCTAAGATGTAGAAGAAGTAATTCCTGGTTCCCAAAAGAGAAATATAATTTATTATACCTCGTTTATTGAGAAATATAATTTATTATACCTCGCTTTGACAATAAAAGAAAAGTACGAATTTAGCAAGTAAGTCTTTAAAAATGTTCAGAAGAAATTATCTCAAATTTTTTAATTCTTTAAAATATATTTGAATTATTACAAAAATTCAAGAAGTATTTATCAAGTATCTATTTCTATCTGTATAAGGTATAAGGTAGCTCAGTTAGTCCTAACTCTCCTATATGTATTATAGCACACACACAAATGCAACACACACACACACACACACACACACACACGCACACACACGCACACGTCTACAAAATCAGAGACTAAATATCTTAGCCAGGATCATGTAGTGGGATCTGAAACCCAGCCTTCTAACTTTAAATTATGGTTTGTTATATGTTAAAATAATTTTCTGTTTCATAAAATCAAATACAGGAAGGACAGTCTGAATTAATGTACATTTCCCATATTCTCTGCATACAATCCTCTCCTTAAATAACTTATGATATATTGTTGCGAACAGAAAAATAGACGACCTGGACAGAAGATCGAAACCCTTCTATCCTGTCCTCTTGAGGAGGTTCAGAGGCCACATATGCATAGGAGACAGTGTAGAGCCAAGAGAAACTTTGATGAAAACTCGACTGCATTCCACTGGCAGGCATGGCTACGCCAGGCCAAGTGGCCTAGAGGCGAGAAATAAAGCCAGTCGCAGAGCCTATTTTACCTTCCTTTCTAGGCACCACCTGCATCTCAGCCTCTCTCATCTTAGCACTCAGAGATACGGCAAGACCAATCCAAGGAAGATCAGGAATGAGCACCAAGAGGAGGAGAGCATATGAGACTACAAGTGTACCAGTGCCCAAAGCAGAACGTCTCTGGGCAGCCAGCCCCAGGCCTCAGAAGAATTCATTACTACCCTTCTGACTTACCCAGACAGATGGGAAAGAGTGACAGTGAAGAAACAAAAGAGAATGAAATGAAGTAGCCAGGGCTTCTTCTTCTTCCTTTGTTCTCCAGAAGAAAACCATCCTAAAAGACAGAAGTCTTATTTGAACTCCACCTCCAATGCCCCACACTTCGAAACATGGCACAAGAATATCCCTGGATACTAGTTAGAACGTGACCAATCTACAGAAACATCCTCGTCCTGGGATAGATTTCAGAAGTGGATGAGGGGAGCACTAAGAGCTTCCTTAGCCCACAAGCCAATGTGTTTTATTTTATATTCCTTTTTTTTTATTCTTGATGTAAAATTTTTAGAACTTAATAATATTATTCAGAATAAAGTAATAAAGGATGATGGAATATTCTCATTACCTACTGAAGATGTGTCACATCATCTCCTAATTTTATCATTACAATTGAATACAGTCCATGCTTCTGAATGATTTATAAAGCAAAGCCTGCAAAGGGTAACGTGTAAGTTCCACCTACTTCATTTTTATAATAGGGGAAGATTATTTCCAGAAAGGGATTTTGAAGATGTGAATACTAAGTGAGCAGTGCTATTATATGTATGTGAAATGAAAAAGTCTCCCAGTATTTGGGAACTGATGCAGTGGACCAGAGCTGGTTTTAATTATGTACAAGTGATTGGTTACAGTAAAACTCAAACTGGAAAATTGCCTCAGAGCTAGAGAAAAAAATTCATAAGATTTTAGAGTTGGCAGAGGCCAAAGTGATCATTTTATTCAATAACATTCTACATTTTATTTAATCCAGTCAACAAATATTTACTGAACATCTATTATGTGCTGAAAACTCAAGTATAAAAATTCTTTTTTTGATATTAAAATAGGCTACAGTTAAATGGGTAGAGAACTTGAATAGACATTTCTCCAAAGAGGACATACAGATGAGATGGCCAATAGACATATGAAAAG
This sequence comes from Pteropus vampyrus, assembly GCF_000151845.1. Lineage (NCBI taxonomy): Eukaryota > Metazoa > Chordata > Mammalia > Chiroptera > Pteropodidae > Pteropus > Pteropus vampyrus. The sequence continues at coordinate 11,491,509 of NW_011888803.1, forward strand.
ATGTTCAAAGTCACTAATCATCAGAGAAATACAAATTAAAACCACAATGAGACAATGACTTCACACCTGTCAGAATGGCTATCATTAATAAATGAACAAACAAGTGTTGGCAAGGATGTAGAGAAAAGGGTACCTTCATGCATTGTTGGTGGGATTGCAAATTGGTGCAGCTACTAAGGAAAACAGTATGGAAATGCCTCAAAAAATTAAAAACTGAACTACCTTATGACCCGGCAATTCCACTTCTGGGTATTCAAAGAAATCCAAAACACAAATTCAAAAAGATACATGCACCTTTATGTTCATTGTAGCATTACTTACAACAGCCAAGATATGAAAGCAACCTAAGTCCCCATCAATAGACAACTGAATAAAGAAGTGGCATATATATATACATGGAATATTACTTGGCAATAAAAAAGAATGGAATCATACCATTTGTGACAACATGAATGGACCTAGAGAGTATTATGCTAAGTGAAATAAGTCAGACAGATAAAGACAAATACCACATAATTTCACTTCTATGTGGAATCTAAAAAAAAAACAAAATAAACAAACAAAACAGAAATAGACTCATAGATACAGAGAACAAACTGATGGTTGCTAGATGGAAGAGGGATTAGGAGAGGGGCTGGGCGAAAGAGGGAAATAGCAAATTGTTTTCTTGAAAATAAGAAAGAATGGTATTTCGTGTGTATTTCTTAATAATTGCATTACAACTGATTTTAGGTGATCACAGAAGAAAATTAATCTCTGATTGTCATAGGCAAGTTCCTGGTATTTATATCCCTCGTTAGTTCCCTCCTACGCTGTATCAGGGTTGGTCTTAACCAACAGAATACAACATAGGTGATGATGGGTGAATAATGACGATAACTCTGAGGCTACGTCATAAAAGCATCACTGATTCTGCCTTGTTTTCTCTTGGATCACCCACTCTGGGAGAAGCCAGGTGCCATGGTGTGAGGACACTTGGTAACCCTGCAGAAAGCCCATGTAGTGAGGAACTGAGGCCTCTGGCCAGTAGCCAACAAGCAACTGAATGAGCATGGAAGCAGATTCTCCAGACTCAGTAAGATCTCCAGGTAACTGCAGCCCCAGAAGACATCTTGTTTGCCTCATAAGAGAGCCTAAGACAGAACCACTTAACTAAGGCGGTTAAGAACCACCTAACCCCCAATTCCTTACGTAGGGAAACTGTGAGATGATAAATATTTGTTGCTCTGAGCCACTAAATTTCTTATTCAATAACATAATTTCTTATTCAGTAACAGATAATGAGTACACTAATTGGATATGTTTGGTACACATTTACAGAGCTTGGTAGGTGTTATAGAATGCTAGAAACATTGACTTGCCCCTCCTGGTGAATAGGTTAATGCCATCGAAATTTAGTTAATGCTCCCTAGTCTTCTTTAGGATAAGAGATAATCTTACCTGTAAACACATCTTTTCTTAATGAATTTTAGATATGCAATTTTGGAGAGTAAAGGTGGAAACGTGCGATCTCACCGAGTACTACCCCAGATTCCAGAAAAAAGAGCCAAATTGCCACCAAGTTACACAATTAATTAGCATTTTGATTTTTCTTGATATTTAGGTGAAATGAATCTATAAATGTAGAGTAAGTCCTATTAATCATTTAAATAGCTATCCAATGCATTGGGACTAATACCTGGTATAGTTTTTGGAAATAATTTTATAATAGTCATGGACTTCTCCCTCTCCCTCATTCAACATCCAGTCAGTCACTGAGTCCTGCAGAGACTGATTCCTGAATGTCCCCAGAGTCCCTCTTGCTGTCTGAGGCCCAGGCTTTCCTGGTGTGGGTCTCAGAAGAGATGCCGCCACATTGTTTTTTCAGGAGCAGGGGGTGATACTTTTCATATGGGGGCTCAAAGAACACCTGAGCTGAACATGCTTCTTCCTGAAATAGTTACAATAATATCCAAACCCCAAATCAGAATATATTTTAATTAGAAATTGTTCTGAAAACTTCAGGATGCAGAAAGGCCCATCATCACAGAAAAATGAGCTGACCTGGAAACCAGCATTTCCAGTAACCAATCATTCATCTCATAGATATCCCATGAGTGTCTGCTGTGTGACTATGAAGGGCATATAAAGGGGACAGGCTCAGTCCTGCCCTTCGGGCTTTTACGGTCTAACTTTCAGAGCTGTTCCCTCCCCATCCCCCACCCCCAGAGCTCCCTCAGCCTCTCCAGCCCCCGCAACCCCAAGCTAGAAGTTGCATGTGGGAACCCAGCCTGTGCTTTTCCTTTTCCTCCTGGAGTGGGGCTCTTAGGTACAGTCAGGGCAGGGGGAGGTCAGAATGGTAGGCTCACCAGGAAGCCAGATGACAGGGAGTGTCACCCTCTGCTGTGTCAAAAAGATGGAAAAGAACTTGAACTAAGCAGACATTTTTTGAAACAGCCAAGAAACTTAGGGAGCAAGAGGTACATTTTCATTCTGTGTCAAAAAAATATTTTGCTTCTCAAATACTCCTTTTCCGAATGTAACGGTACCTAAGGCCACAGTCGCAGAGTCCTGGGCTGGCTTTGGAGACTTGTGTGCCCTGCGGTATTCAGACGCTTGGTCAGGTCTGCTCAGATGACAACTTAGTCTTCGGTGTGGCTGAAGCCACTGGGTCTCCTGCTGGTTACAAATAGAATATTTGTCCACTTAAGATAAAGCAAATCAAAATGAAGATATATATTACTTAGATCCATTTTGTGGAAGAGGCAAGACTGTTTAGAGGGAAAAGCCCTTTACCACTGTTAACATCTGGGGATAGTATTCCCTATACCTCATCAGCTTGTTCCTACTTCTCCAATACTCCCTGGACTTGTTGAACAGTGTTAAAATTCATGTCCACCCAAGACCTTGAAATGTGACCTCTTCGTAGATTTAATTAGTTATGATGATGCCATACTGGATTAGATGGGCCCTAACGCCAATTATTAGCATCCTTAAAAGAAGGCCGTGTGAAGACACAGAGGCACACTCAGAGAAGAAGTTAACATGATGGTCAAGGCAGAGGTCGGAATGATGCAGCTATAAGCCAAGGAATGCCAAGAGTTACCAGCAGCCAACAAAATCTAGGAAGAGCCAAGGAAGGATTTTTCACTAGACTCTCAAAGGGAGCATGGGCCTGCCGACACCTTGATTACTGACTTCCAGATTCCAAAACTGTGAAAGAATAAATTTGCACTACCCAGTTTGTGGCCCCTTGTTAAGACAGCCCTAGGAAACTGGTACACCTGGAAGCCCCAACTCTGCCCCTTCCCTTTACTGAGGCTCAGGGGTCAGTGGATATATCAGGCTTAGGTGAGCCTCTTCCTGTAGAAAGCCTGCGCTGATCGTGTGAAACTGATTGAAGGCCTAGGAACAGGTACAAAGAGGAAGGGACAGTAGTCTTGAGCCTGGAGCAGCCAGTGTCGACTGAGCCATAGCCTCTACGAAGGCAACTCTGCTAGCTGTCAGGTATTGCCTCCCTGAATTCTCATCAAAGCCTGGCCTTAGAACCACCTTCCTAGCAAAGATTTAGGAAATTGTGACCTCCCAAGTA
>NW_011888803.1:11495129-11499215 GCF_000151845.1 Pteropus vampyrus
TATTCCCTATACCTCATCAGCTTGTTCCTACTTCTCCAATACTCCCTGGACTGGTTGAACAGTGTTAAAATTCATGTCCACCCAAGACCTTGAAATGTGACCTCTTCATAGATTTAATTAGTTATGATGATGCCATACTGGATTAGATGGGCCCTAACGCCAATTATTAGCATCCTTAAAAGAAGGCCGTGTGAAGACACAGAGGCACACTCAGAGAAGAAGTTAACATGATGGTCAAGGCAGAGGTCGGAATGATGCAGCTATAAGCCAAGGAATGCCAAGAGTTACCAGCAGCCAACAAAATCTAGGAAGAGCCAAGGAAGGATTTTTCACTAGACTCTCAAAGGGAGCATGGGCCTGCCGACACCTTGATTACTGACTTCCAGATTCCAAAACTGTGAAAGAATAAATTTGCACTACCCAGTTTGTGGCCCCTTGTTAAGACAGCCCTAGGAAACTGGTACACCTGGAAGCCCCAACTCTGCCCCTTCCCTTTACTGAGGCTCAGGGGTCAGTGGATATATCAGTGGATATAGCAGACTACCCAGCTAAGAGTCTGAGATCAGGGCTGGGAGCTGCAGGTGAGCCTCTTCCTGTAGAAAGCCTGCGCTGATCGTGTGAAACTGATTGAAGGCCTAGGAACAGGTACAAAGAGGAAGGGACAGTGGTCTTGAGCCTGGAGCAGCCAGTGTCGACTGAGCCATAGCCTCTACGAAGGCAACTCTGCTAGCTGTCAGGTATTGCCTCCCTGAATTCTCATCAAAGCCTGGCCTTAGAACCTCCTTCCTAGCAAAGATTTAGGAAATTGTGACCTCCCAAGTAAACAGTTGTAGACCTTTGGTTGTGAAAAGAAGAAGGATAGGGCTGGGGGTCAAAAAGGCAGGATTGCAGAAAAGCCCTTTTGTATGCTCAACATACTGAACTACTAGATGCTGTGGTGAGTATTGATATGCCATAGCTGTGGCCTCACATCTTGGGAGATTATCTTTTAGAAAGGCAAACATTAATTACAAAGCAAATGTAGCACTGCTACTGGGAGAATTATGCCCCAGGATAGTAACACGGGATTTTGACTCTGCTTGGGTCGAGGACACAAGACAATAGTTAGCAAGCGCTCACACATTCCAGAGTGCGTTGCTAGCTCAGTCATGCAAGACTTGCAAAGCAGGAGGCTAACAACTGCTTCTGAGACCTCAGCAGACTACCCAGCTAAGAGTCTGAGATCAGGGCTGGGAGCTGCAGGAAGAGGGTTTGGTCAGTGGATGGTGTGTAGTTTACCCATATCCTCACTGTGCATAAATTGGTGGCAGGCTTTCAGAGACACCTTTTGGAACAATTACAATATGTTCTGAGGGTAGGGCTTGGACTGGTATCCACCTCACACCTGGAAAATAAAGCACAGGAGTCTAACAGATGCTGCCTGTGGCAACAGTGTAGAGGGTGCAATTAGGGAAGTAAGTTCATTCCACTGACATCGGGTCAAAGGTCACGTTTATCACGCGGATATTGGGAGGGTGTGCTGTGAGTTGATCTAAAACCTTTTTTTTTTAATTTATTATTTTTTAAAAATTTTTAATTAAGTTTATTGCGTTAACATTGGTTAATACAATTATATCATTTCCAGGTGTACATTATCATTTGACATCTGTATATTCTATTGTGTGTTTATCACCCAAAGTCCAGTTTCTTTCAGCTACCATATACTTGATCCCCTTTACCCACTTCGATCTTCCTCCAATCCCTATATTTGACCCCCTTTACCCTGTCAATTTTCCCCTTTCCCCTCCACTACACTACTAACCACTAGTCTATAGTCCTCTGGTAACCACTAGTCCATTGTCCATGCTCATGAGTCTCTGTCCTGCTCATTTATTGCTTTTAGGTTTACATCCCACATATAAGTGATATCATGTGATTTTCAACTTTTTCTGTCTGGCTTATTTCGCTTAGCATGATTATCTCCAGGTTCATTCATGTTGTCACAAATGGCAGTATTTCATCTCTTCTTATGGCTCAGTAATATTCCATTTTATATATGTACCACAGCTTCTTTAGCCAATCATCTAATCATAGGACACTTCGGTTGCTTCCATGTCCTGGCCACTGTGAATAATGCTGCTATGAATTTTGGTGTGCAAATATCTTTTCAGATATGGGTTTTCAAGTCTTTGAGGTAAATATCCAGTAGAGGGATTGCTGGATCATATGGTAGACCAATTCTTAGTTTTTTGAGGAAACTCCATACTGTTTTCCATAGTGGCTGTACCAATTTGCAGTCACACTAGCAGTGTCTGAGGGTTCCTTTTTCTACTCATCCTCTCCAGCATTTGTTATTACATGTCCTGTTGATTATAGCTATTCTAACAGCTGTGGGTTGGTATCTCATTGTGGTTTTGATTTACATTTTCCTAATAGCTAGCGATGTCGAGCATCTTTTCATATATTTGTTGGCCATTTGTATGTCCTCTAGGGAGAAGTGTCTGTTCAGGTCCTCTGCCCATTTTTTGATTGGATCATTTTTCTGTTGCTGTATTGAGTTGTATGAGTTCTTTGTATACTTTGGATATTAGGCCCTTATTGGAGATGTTGCTTGCAAATACATTTGGATGGTTGTCTCCCTACCTTGTTGATGATTTCTTTTGTTGAGCAGAAGCTTTATAGTTCAATGTAGTCCCATTCATTTATTCTTGCTTTTACTTCCCTTGCCTTTGAGGTCAAATTCATAAAATCCTCTTTAAGTCTGAGGTCCTTGAGTTTAGCTCCTATGTTTTCTTCTATGCATTTTATTGTTTCAGGTCTTATATTCAGGTCCTTAATCCATTTTGAGTTAATTTTGGTGTGTGGTGATAGACAACAGTCTAGTTTCATTCTTTTGCACGTGGTTTTCCAAACACCATTTACTGAAGAGGCTTTTATTTCTCCATTGTATGTTTTTGGCTTCTTTGTCAAAAATTATTTGCCCATATAAATATGGGTTTACTTCTAGACTCTCGATTCTCTTCCACTGGTTTGTGTGTCTGTTTTGCTGCCAATATCATGCCGTTTTGATTACTGTCACTTTGTAGTATAATTTGAAGTTGGGCAAAGTGATGGTTCCAGCCTCATTCTTTTTTCTCAGGATGGTTTTGGCAATTCGGGGTCTTTTGTGCTTCCATACAAATCTGATGATTTTTTGTTCTATTTCTTTAAAAAATGCCAATGGGATTTTGATGGGGATTGCATTAAATCTTTAGTAGTATGGTCATTTTTACTATGTTGATTCTTCCAATGCAAGAATACGGAATATCTTTCCTTTTCTTTGTATCTTCTTCAATTTCTTTTAATAGAGTTTTATGGTTTTCATTATGTATATTTTTCACTTGTTTCATTAAATTTATTCTTAGATATTTTATTCTTTTTGTTGCAATTGCAAAAGGAATTATTTTTTCCACTTCTTTCTCTGACACTTCATTTTTAGTGTATAGGAATGCTATGGATTTTTGAATGTTGATTTTGTATCCAGAGACTTTACTGTATTTGTTTATTGTTTCTAGTAGTGTTCTTGTGGAGTCTTTAGGGTTTTCCATATAGAGAATCATGTCATCTGCAAACAGTGACAGTTTGACTTCTTCGTTTCCTAATTGGATGCCTTTTATATCTTTCTCTTGTCTGATTACTCATTAGGACCTCCAATGTTATATTGAATAACAGTGGTGATAGTGGACAGCTTTGCCTTGTTTCTGATCTTAGAGGGAAGGTTTTTAGTTTTTCACCGTTAAGTATAATGTTGGCTGAGGGTTTGTCATATGTAGGCTTTATTATGTTAAGGTACTTTCTATACTGATTTTGTGAAGTGTTTTGATCATAAATGGATGCTATATCTTATCAAAGGTTTTTTTCTGCATCTATTGATATGATTATGATTCTTATTTTTTAATTTGTTTATATGGTGTATCACATTAATCAATTTGCGTATGTTGAACCATCCCTGTGCCTCTGGGATGAAGCCCATTTGATTGTGGTGTATAATCTTTTTTAATATGTTGCTGTATTCGGTTCACTAGTATCTTATTTAGGATTTTTGCATCTGTGTTCATGAGAGATATT
>NW_011888803.1:11500570-11507776 GCF_000151845.1 Pteropus vampyrus
GATTGGGAGCATAGATATTAATAAGTGTTATTTCTTCTTGGTGCATGATTCCTTTTATCATTATGAAGTGTCCCTGAGTATCTTTCTTTACCTTCTTTATTTTGAAGTCTATTTCGTCTGATATTAGTACCACTACTCCCGCTTTTCTCTGAATGCCATTTGCTCGCAATATCATTGCCACCCTTTCACTTTGAGTCTATATTTATCTTTGGAGCTGAAATGTGTCTCCTGAAGGCAGCTTATGGTTGGGTTTTGTTTTTTGATCCATTCTGCAACTCTGTGCCTTTTTATTGGTGAGTTCAGTCCATTTACATTTAGGGTGATTATTGAAATATGAGGTCTTCTTATAACCATTTTATCTTTTGCTTTCTGGTAGCTCAGTGTTTTCATTACTTCCTTGTCCTTGTGCTTCTGTTATCTTTATTGTGGTTGGCTTGTGTGGGTTTTCCCTCTGGTCCTTCTTGTTTTATGTTATATACAACAGTTCTGAATCTTTGGCATGTGGTTACCATTACAAATATATAAAGGATAGTTATATATATACAGTTATCCATTTTCTTCTGCCGTGCCATATCTCCATTCCCCATTGAGAATTTGGATTTTTGAATCTTCCCCTTTTCAGTCATTGTTATCTCGGTTTGTTCCTATGTATGTTGAACGTTCATTACTATCTTGTTATAGCAATTCTCTTATTATCATTTAAGCTTATAATGCCTTGTTCTTAGTAAGGGTTGCACTCTTTTGCTTCTATTTGCCCGATAATCATTTTGTTCCTAATTATGTTTTTTTTTTTTTTTTCATTTTGTTTTAGGTGAACTGACCCCTTTCAGTATTTCCTAAAGTGCAGGCCTCATAGTGGAGAATTCTTTCAATTTTTGTAGTCTGAAAAAGTCTTAATTTCTCCTTCATATCTAAAAGAGAGCTTAGCTGGATACATTATTCTAGGCTGGTAGTTTCTTTTACTTACTGGTTTAAATATTTTATTCCATTCCTTTCTGGCTTGTAAAGTTTGCGCTGAGAAGTCCGAGGATAATCTAATGGGTTTACCTTTATAAGTTACCATTTTTTTTCTCGCTGGCTGCCTTGAGAATTCTGTCTTTATCATTGATTTTTGACAATTTTAATACAATGTGTCTTGGTGAAGACCTTTTTGGGTTGAGATAATTGGATATTCTGTTGACTTCTTGAATTCCAAGCTCCAGCTCATTCCTTAGATTTAGGAAATTCTCGTCAACTATTTGTCCGAAAATGCTTTCTAATCCCTATTCCTTTTCCTCGATTTCGATAATGCCCATTATTCTTATGTTTCCTCTCCTGATGGTATCAGCTAGTTCTTGAATTTCTCTTTCATTACTTCTCATTCTTCGGTTTCTCTCTTCTTCCTTCTGATTTATTTCTACATTTCTGTCTTCGATATCACTGATCCTTTCCTCCATTTGGTCGACTCTATTTCCTAAGCTTGCTATTTCATTTTTCTACTCTTGCAGTGTGTTCTTCATCTCTAGAAGTTCTATTTGGTTCTTTTTGAGGGTTTCAATCTCCTTGTTCTGATCATAGTTGTTTTTTCAATTGCTGAAATTGTTGATTTGTGTTGTTTTGGATCTCACTGAGTTTTTTCAGAAGTGCCATTCTGAATTCTGTCATTTAAGTCGCATATTTGTATGTCTGTAAGCTTATTTTCTGGAGATTTTTCTCTTTCTTTCTGAGATGCCTTGTCACTTTGGTTGTTCTTGGTGTTTAATGGACTATTTCTCTGCCTGGGCATTAATGGAAGTGTATTCTTCTATTTTTCCAGAAAGAAGAGAGGTCTCTCTTTAGCCTGTTGCAAAGAATGTGCTTTTCTTTTAGTTTCCAGTAGGTGGCATCTAAGCCTCTAGGATCCCTGCTTTATTTAAAGTCTTAATAATGCTTTTTAAATTTTCTTGTAGATATTTAATCACGCTCGCTATCCTCAGTTTCAGTCCCTATCAGTGTCAGTGACAGTCTCAGCAGCGTTTGCTCAGATTCCCCTGGGGCTCCCGGTGATCAGTCTCGGAAGGTATGAGGAGAGGGGCCCTCTGGGTTGGAGGTTTTCATGATCTTTGAGTGAGCAGATAAGTTATAGGGCCTCATCCAGAGGAAACTGCCCCCTCAGGATGGTTTACAGGGGCAGTTGTGGTAGAAAAATAAGTTTGCTTTATGATTGGGCTCTTCAATTTCTACCCTTTCAATTACATCCTGCAAGAGAGGTACATGGTACATTCGGCAGGGTGTTGGTAAGAAGGGAGGAAGTGAAGGCGAGCAGGCTGTGGGAAACCTTAAAAGGTCACAGCAGCAGCCAAAGAGGGTGTGAAGAGCAAATAAAGAGGAAGGGTGGGAATGGAGGGCAGAGTGGCCTTTCTGAAATACTCTTATGAGAAATGGAATAGTTTGGGGTGACTAGCGTGGTCATAGGAAGTGATGTCTGGGCTAAAGCAAAGAAGAAAGTAAATTGGTGATGAAGAAATAAGGAAGCTGGGGCCCAGGGCCTTCCATAAGATATGGACACCTCCCAAGATGATGGCAAGACCTGAGAGGAGAGAAGGGCTCAACTACAGTGATCAGCGAATGAGGAATAACAGAACAAGATGTCTGCATCAGACTCAGACAAATAAAGTTTTACAGATGTGAACAAGAGTTAAGATGAAAGGAGGTTCCAATAGCTCAATGAAAGGGCTTGAGAAAGAGGAAGTGAATGAGTAACTGAGGCAGAGGAGAGGGAGAAGCAACTTTTGTTGGGCATGAAATCGCAGGATGGGGCTTACAACTGTGGGTCAACCAATGAAAATAAGGATGCGAGACAAAGGTGGTTCGGTCTTTGATAGTCTTCTATGGCCTTGCCAGTCCAAGTGAGGACCACTGGCAGCAGTATCACATGAGAGTGATATTGGGCTCCACTGCAGACCGACTTCTTCAGATTCTCATTTACAGTTTCCCCCAAGTGGTTCTATGCACATTAATAGTTGAGCAGCTTCATTCTAGAGTATGACAAACTCAATACAGTTGTGGCCTAGAAGGAGCACCATAAGGTTATTACGTGTGTCTGGATATTCTTTTCTTCCAGGTCCATGGGGGAATACTGCATTGGCCTCCTAGTATATGAAATTAGAGGTTAGGAGGCATTACAAATGAACCAACTACTGGCAAAAATGAGCCACTGGGCACATGTGGATGGGCATGGATTCCTGTAAAGGTATTGGAGAATCTAATCTATCATGTACCCTTGTGGATGGCTGTTTGGTGGGAATAGCGTGTTTCGAGGGAATTGAAGCCAGTTTCATGTATAGACAGAATAAATGATTGAAGGAAGTAAGCAAAGACAAAGCCCCAAATACCCTAGCTTTGGTTTTGCTTGCTTTGTGCCTGCCATCCCCTCCAGCCTACAATTCCACAGATATTTGCTGGATATGAACCAGGGGCCCAGCAGACACTCTTAAATATTGCTTCCAGTTTCCAGAGCCTTTGCATAAACTCTATCATGTTTTAATATTTATTCTCATAACCACCCTTTGAGGTCAATAGGGAAGATGGGAGATACTGTCTTCATTTACAGCTCTTGAAGCGTTGCTCCAAATTCCACAGCTAATAAGTGACTGAGCTGAGATTGTAATCTAGAGTTTCTGACTTTCATCTGTGTCTGCAAGAAACATGGGCTCTTTAGGGGACTTATTAATTATTTCATAGACATAAGAGTTTGGTGGGCCCTGAACTGTTGTAAAGTGTTTGGTTTTCTAATTATGTGAGCAAGGAAATTTGAAATGCAGAATGAGGGCCCTTTCAGTGACAATCTCCCGCCCCCAACCTCTCTGACCTCATCTCATGTGCTATTGCAAACAAAGCAAGAAGCGCCACAGCAATCAGACAGGCCCAATTCAATTGACTTATCTGGGGCAGTGTGCAAATAAGACTTGATTTCTTTTGTGGATGGAGAACACTCAGGAAAAGCTTAGCCATTGCTTTTCTGCTTCCTCACCTTGTGGAGTGTCAACTTATAAACACCACCTTCTGGTTACTCTAAATGCACACTATGCTAAACATATCGTTGGCAGGAGTCTTAATTTTTAAAACAAGAGTATATAGAAAAAATGAGCCTGCTCACCTTACCACTCAGTGATTCTCCTCTCCCCACCTGTTTCCTCATGTGCCACCCCTTCACCCCGACTCCACCGTAGTCAGGGAGACCAGGCTAGGAAGGCAGTGGAGGGAAGGAAGGCTTAGAGTTTTTTCTTTTTTTTTTTAATCAATATTGCTCTACAATCTGGGCTCTTCCTTTTAGTCACACATTCTGAAAACAAGTCATTTTTCAAAATCCGGGGGAAATAATGCTGACGTGAAGTTGCCTCACTGATATGGGAGGTGCCTCTCCTTTTAGCCCGCTGAATAATAGTGACAAAAGAGGCCAGCTAGCTCCCTAGGGGCATTTTCCTCCATTGTTTATGCAAATTCTTTACCCAAGGCAATAGAGTTGGTTAAGGATATCACAGACAACAAGCCTGTTTAAAACATTTTCACTGGGCTCAGGAAGTACCTACCAGAGCCTACAGCTTTTTGCTCTGACAGTGGGCTTATAGTCTTTCACTAGGCTTCTAGTTTTAGTTTTGTTTTTATTTTTGAAAAGACGCAATATGGTGACCAGACTCTGGGCCAAAGACCCAGTGATAAGTGTCTGCAGCACCAGCCTCCTAAAATCAACCAGGATACTGAATTTCTGAGTGGGCTCTTCAAGTAGATTGCCAGAAAAGTCTCTAAACCAAGCATGGACCTTAACCTGCCATTCTTACACGGTCTAAGGCCTTCTGATGATTTTCCTGTTAACATTTTTCTAGAATTAAAGATGTATGCTACTCAGTATATATAAAAAGAATCGTATTCTAGAGCCTAAGAATAAAGTCTTTGATGACCGATAAAATCATTTAACTATTCTTTCTTAGCTTCTTTAGCCATTAAATGCTATAATGACTTTAGAAAAACAATAGTAATCATTTATTGAACTCTTATGATGTGCCAGGCACTATGTTAAGCCCTTTCATATATTTCTTATTTAATCACCATAATGTCACATTTATGTAAAGTTAAAGGAGCTAATAATTGGTGGGGCTGAGATTAAAACTCAGATATGCCTAGCTGGAAAGCCCTTAACTGCCATATGTCAGTCACAAAAACATGAGTAAGAAGGGTTCTTTATTATAGGACCATGCGTTTTTCATAACACTTTATAGTGTTCAATGCATTTTTTTGAGTCTCATAATAACTCTGTAAATGAGGCAGAGCAGGTCTTTTTCCCATTTTACAGGTGAGGAAACTAAGGTCCAGACAGGTTAACTGACTGGCTAATGTTCCAGAAGTGGTAAATACTGGAACAGGGATAAGAACGTAGGTCTTTGGACTCTCACTTCTCACCATGCAACATATACTCCTTGCACAGCCTCTCTATTTAGGCAAAGAACCACATGCCAGAAGAGACTGAGACATCACAGAGTCTGCATCTCTCACTTTACATCTGTGGAAACTAAGATCCAAACAAGAAGACTTACTTAACCAAGGTCACCCAATTAGCCAAGAATAAAAGTGGCACCAGAAATCAAACTCCTGATATTAACAATTTAATGTTATTTCCACTCTTTCAAATAAAATAACTTGCAAGTGAAAAAATTGATAAAAGCAACATTTCGAGAAAACATTTTTCAGTTGCTTTGGAAGCATGCAAGGGGCCTCAGGATGGAGACTTTTCTGTCTTCAGTTCTATTGTCAACCCTACAGTATTTACTAAGTGATTTTGTTTAGAGGAGGAAGTTATTAATCGGTAATTGATATTATGGCTATAAAATTACTAAGTAATTTGCCCTTGGTGTCAATGTATGTCTTCCTATTAAAGTGTGTGTATGTGTGTGTGTTTTTAATGTAGGCTATATTAGCTCTAAAGGACACTTTCTTTTAAGATTAGGAAACTATCCTGTTACAAGACTGAATGAGTCATTATAGCATCCAGCACTAGAGGGCGCACCATGAGAAGACCCAGGAACCCACCTGAGCAGCTAGAGACAGGACAACGGCAGACAGAGGAAGGGAAATAAACAGCAAACAGGAACAGTAATTATCATGGGGCCAGACATCCCAAGCCACACAATGGGTTATAAAAAGTGTGTGTGCGTGTGTGTGTATGTGTGTGTGTGTGTGTGTGTGTGTATTTGGTTTTAGTTTTTGTTATTGTTTTATTATAGCCTTGATTCAGAACAGAATTGATGTTTCACATATATACCATCTGATCTTCACCACCCTGAAAAGTAGGTGTTATTGCTCCACTTTATAGATTAAGAAATCGAGGTTCAGTGAAATGAATTGAGGTGTCCAAAGTCATTCATGCAAAAGTGTGTTACTGTTAATCATCCTTCCAATTGCTTTTCCACTGCACTAGGGCTTTTCCTGCTGAAGACCATTTGAAAATTTCTTATTGTCTAATTAAATGCCTTACATTTACAGAATTCATTAGAATTTCTTTAGCTGAAACTTTGTTATTCCACCACCTTGCCCTTCTAGTCCAGCCAGTCCAATGATTTTACTATCTTCTGCACACACCTTTTTGGATTCCCTAATTACTTTATTCCAACCTCACCTACTGGAAACATCCTCCCTTTTCTTCATCCCCCTCTGAGACTACCATACCTTTATGACCCACAGACTGTGGCAATTTCTCTAGACTTTAGACCACTCCTCTCTGCTCTTGACCGTAGGGTCTATGGAACCAGAAGAGGTGCTCAATAAATACTGGTTCACAGCCAGAATTTGAACCGGGGACTGATAGATGAATAATTGAGATAATGTAAGTACAAGGCTGCATTGGTGCCTGGCAGATAATAAGCCTTCAGAAATGGCTTCTAATATTCTTATTGCACTCAAAAAGTTAGGTTCACAGAATTATTGCTCTTGGGGTAAGTTACTATGAGGATGATTGAGAAGGTAAGTGAGGAGGGTTCCTGAGCCCCTGGCACAAGCCGGAGGAAGGAAAGGAGCCCATTCTGCCACCATTGCTGCTATAATCCCTCCTGCACTTCACCTCCCAAGCTCAGGAGACATCAGCCTCAGACCCATAGCCCTGGGGAACCATAGCATCTTAGGGTTACAAAGGCCTAACAGGTCACCAAGTCAAGGTACCAATCTGGTGCATCAATCCTCTTACCACATCCCTGC
>NW_011888803.1:11508676-11510419 GCF_000151845.1 Pteropus vampyrus
TGCTCCAGTCCAAAAGTCTGATATCAAATTGAAAAAGCAGGAAGGAACAGAGGCCTCAGGAAGGAGCCCCTGGGCCTCTTGGATAAGAAGGGATCAGATGGAATTGTGGCTCTGGAAGCCCCTGTGTCCACACTCTGATTCTGTCAATTATTAGCCATGTGATCACCTCTCTGAGACCTAGTTTACTTAATTATGAATGAGTATCCACGGACCCCCACGACCATGCCAGGCAGAAAACTGACCGGGGAGAGCTGTCTGCTCTAGTCCAGAAGTTTCATTTCAAATTGAGAAAGCCAGAAGGAGCAGAGGCCTCAGGAAGGAGCCCCGGGGCATCTTGGATGAGCTGGGACTATGTCTAATTGTGGTTCTGGGACCCCATGTGTCCAAACTCCGGAAGGCGGATGTGCTTGGAACAGCCCGCCATCCCTAAAGACCTGGGGGCACCACAGCATTTTGTTCTAAAAAAACACCATATATATATCTGCATATATATATATGGGAGCTCTGGCATTACTTCTCAGTTCACGTGCATTGTGAGCCAAAAGTTCAGACTTTCGAAAAAATTCTCACTTGCGGCAAATGCACAGCCTTCCCAGCTCCTTGGGGCTCTGTAGGCAATGTTCAGTCATCTGCGGGTACTTGGGTACAGAAGTTTGAGAAGCACTCACTGTTACAATGAGCTCCTTGGGATACAAACTATGTCTCGTTCCTCTCTGTATGCTCATGCAGAGCTCAGGGCCACCGACAGACAGCGTGCCCAGGGATGCTTAGGCCCACTCTTCCATCATCCCATTCGTCCCTCCATCATTGTCGAGGAAGAAGCCAAAATGACTGCCTTCACCAGGTGTAAAGACAAAATTTGGGGGAGACTTCAGACCCCTGTGGGTCTGACTTCTGACTCTGTCACTTATTAGGTGTGTGATCACCTCTCTGATCCTTTGTTTTCTTCATTTTGAATGCGTATAGTCCTTGCAGAAAGTTGAGAAAGAAGGAGGTGTCTGCTCCAGTCCTGAATTCTGATTCCAAATTTAGAAAGCAAGAAGGAGCAGAGGCCTGAGGAAGGAGCCCTGCGTCTCTTGGATGAAAAGGGATCATGTTGAATTGTGGCTCTGGACCCCCTGTGTCCACTCTCCAGGGAGGCGCATGTGCTTGGAGCGCCTTGTATCTATAGATACAGATATAGATATAGATATAGATATAGATATAGATATAGACATAAGAGCTCGGGCGTAAAACACTCTATTCACGTGCATTCTCAGTAAAAATTGCAGATTTCTGAGAAATTTCTCAATTGCGGCATAGCACAGCCGTCCCAGCGCCTCTGGGCTCTGTAGGCAATGTTCGGTCATCTGCGGGTACTGGGGTACAGAAGTTTGAGAAGCACTTACTGACACTTTGAGCTCCTAGAGGTACAAACTATGTCTCATTCCTCTCTGTATGCTCATGCAGAGTTCAGGGCCACCCACAGACAGCATACCCAGGGATGCTTTGGCCCATCCTTCCATCGTCCCATCCACCACGCCATCCTTGTCGCAAAAGTAGCCATAATGGCAGCCTTCACCCGCTGGAAAGAGGTCAGTATGGGGACACTGCAGACAGCTGTGGGTCTGAATTCTGACTCCGTCCCTTATCAGCTTTGTGATCACCTCTTTGAGCCTTTGATTTCTTCATTTTGAATGCGTATACGGGGACCATTACGACCATCCCAGGCAGAAAGGTGAGGGAGAGGGAGGTGTCTGCTTC
>NW_011888803.1:11510891-11511874 GCF_000151845.1 Pteropus vampyrus
TGACTCTGTGACTTATTAGCTGTGTGATCACCTGTATGAGACTCAGTTTTCTGAATTTTGAATGAGTATACAGGAACCATCACGACCAGCCCAGGCAGAAATGTGAAGGAGAGGGAGGTGTCTGCTCCAGTCCAGAAGTCTGATATCAAATTGAAAAAGCAGGAAGGAACAGAGGCCTCAGGAAGGAGCCCCAGGGCCTCTAAGATGAGCTGGGACTATGTCTAATTGTGGCTCTGGTTCCCCTTGTGTCCACACTCAGGGAAGGCGGATGTGCTTGCAACGGCCTGCCTTCCCTAAAGCCCTGGCTCCACACAGCCTTTTGTTCTAATAAACCACCATATATATGTGCATATATATTCATATACATGCATATATATATATGGCAGCTTTGGCATTACACACTCGGTTCACGTCCATTGTGAGCCAAAAGGGCAGACTTCCGAGAAATTTCTCACTTGAGGCAAATGCACAGGCTTCCCAGACACTGGGGCTTTGTAGGGAATGATCAATCTTCTGCGGGTCGTTGGGTACATAATTTTGACAAGCACTCAGGGTCCCATTGAGCTCCTTGGGGCAGAAAATATGTGTAATTCCTCTCTGTATCCTCATGCACACTTCAGGACCACCCACAGACAGTGTGCCCAGGGATGCTTTGGCCCGCCCTTCCATCGTCCCATGTGCCCCTCCATCCTTGTCGAGGAAGAAGCCAAAATGGCATCCTTCACCTGGTAGAAAGAGGTCAGTCTGGGAAACTCCAGACACCTGTTGGCCTGTATCTGACTCTGTCACTTATTAGCTTTGTGATCACCTGTATGAGACTCAGTTTTCTGAATTTTGAATGAGTATACAGGAACCATCAAGACCAGACCAGGCAGAAAGGTGAAGGAGAGGGAGGTGAATGCTCCAGTCCAAAAGTCTGATATCAAATTGAAAAAGCAGGAAGGAACAGAGGCCTCAGGAAGGAGCCCCTGGGCCTCTTGGAT
>NW_011888803.1:11511924-11518985 GCF_000151845.1 Pteropus vampyrus
GAATGCTCCAGTCCAAAAGTCTGATATCAAATTGAAAAAGCAGGAAGGAACAGAGGCCTCAGGAAGGAGCCCCTGGGCCTCTTGGATGAGAAGAGACCAGGTTGAATTTTGGCTCTGGAAGCCCCTGTGTCCACACTCTGATTTTGTCTCTTATTAGCCGTGTGATCACCTCTCTGATACTTAGTTTACTTAATTTCGAATGAATTTCCACGTACCCCCATGACCATCCCAGGCAGAAAAGTGACCGGGGATAGGTGTCTGCTCTAGTCCAGAAGTTTCTTTTCAAATTGAGAAAGCAGGAAGGAGCAGAGGCCTTAGGAAGGAGCCCCGGGGCGTCTTGGATGAGCTGGGACTATGTCTAATTGTGGCTCTGGGATTCCCTGTGTGAACCCTCCGGGAAGGCGCATGTGCTTGGAATGGCCTGCCTTCCCTAAAGACCTGGGGGCAACACAGCCTTTTGTTCTAAAAACCACCATATATATATATGTGCATATATATTCATATATATGGATGTGGTCTGCCTGGAGTGGGGATTTACAGCGACATAACCTTGGGAGAGGCTGGAGCTCTTCCCTCCCTCCTGCAAAATGAGTCACCCTTTCCCATTCCCACTTCACTCTTTGTCCCTCCAGGAAGCAGTGAGAGGCAGGAAAGTTTCACGTTTATGAATCCAAATTAACACTGGTCCAGGCAGGAAAGGCCTTAGGTCATGGGGAACTGGTGTGGTCGGCGCCACCACTAAGAGCTGGGAGGCGGCTGTCAGGAGAGCTGGCTCACTGCTCTGGCATTTTGAAAGCCAGGGACACACAAACTTGTGTACACTGGGTCCAGAAGCAACACCTCCCATTTGGCACAGGCCCTCGTCAAAGCTCTCAGGCTACAGAGCCGTCACTAATGACTGATTTTCATTCTCCAAGGCTCTCTTCACCTTTCATGTCACCAACATGAAACCTGGGAAGAGAGGTGTCAGCATATCATTCTCTGCTTCCTGAACCCTCCTAGGTTAGCTTTCAGCACAGGGAATCATCAGTGAGGGACAAGTGAATAGAATTCCACTTCCTGCTGTAGTCAAACACTGCTTACCTGTTTTGTCTTGTCTGCCCTTTTCCCTCAGCGCACAGCAGGCAAGGCCTTCTCATTCCTGGACGAGTCAGTCCAGCTGTCTTCTTTAAAGAGCTGATGCCTCAGAATGGTGCGGTCCTTCAGATTCTCCAGTCCCAACTCTCTCATGAAATTGCACCAGGATCTTGACATCCTAAGCAGACGTGCCTCGGGAGCTTATATTATTACTATTTGGTAGCTTATATCTTAAGAGGTGCTTGATAAAGGCAAAACTGAATTGAACCTGAGAGTGTGAGTCCATTCTTGGACTGCTGCTCTGCCCCCCAAGACCTCTCTCACCTAGGGCGCTCCCCACTCCACCCCTCACTCCCTACTCCCACCCCTTCCATTCTCTCCTGTTGGGGTCCAGAAGCTCCTCCTGCAGGGCTTTGAAACATCAATTGTGAAAAACCTCCCCCACTCATCACTACTTCTTCCTAACAACGAACGCTTTCATTGCCTCTAAGACTGGTTCTTAGGCTATTTTTAACTTGTCCTTTCTTTAAAAAAAAAAAATGTATATATATACCAGAGGAGTTTAATGAGTCCCATTTAACGTTTTCTAGAAAAAGAAAATTTGCAACCAATAAGTGCTTCTGAATGCCGTGGCTGGCTGGCACACCTCTTAAAACCAGCCTTTTCTCTCCTCAATACAATAGTTTATTTTTGGACAGCATCCTCTGCACAGCATCACAAACATGCCACACTGGGGTTTATCGTTAACTTAAAAGAAGGTGGAGATTTAGGTGAGAGGTTCAGAAAAAGAACACAGGGTTGCAGAGGGCAGGGTGAGGGGAGGAGAGAACACTTGCTGTGAGGTGGTAAGTCCTGGCTGCCTCAAGCTGTTTTCAGTACTTCTCAACCCAGGATTCTTTGCTTCTAACCAGCCAGTAGTATAGATGATATGAAGCAAATGGGAGAAAGTATGAGATTTGAGATCTTCGTTAGCTTGATGTAAAACTCATACACATACAACAACAACCACAACAACTAAAAACAAACCCAAAAGAGCTCAGGTGTCCTTGCGGATCATGAGACACAGCGATAAACATCTCAGCCATCCGGTCACACAAACCAAAGAGTTTCCCTGGGTCAAAGTTAATTCCAGGAAAAGGTTCTCAGCTATTCTGCAGGGCAAGCGATCCAACTCACAAATTTCTGCACTGCCCCCAACAAGGTCAGAGCATTCAGGGCATGGCCATTTGCTCTCTGGACTTTTAAGCAAAAGCATCATGGAGGACTTTCCAGGCATGAATGCACAGCCCCAACATCCCTGATACTTACACCCAGCCATGCAGTCGTTCCAAAATCTGCTGATTACCTGCCCAGTCACAGCACTTGCGTTCTTAATTGGGGCTTTGCCACGGCTTTACCTAGTGGACTCGAAATAAATGCTCTCTGGCCCGAGGTTTCTGCATGCAGTGAGAGGCACTAAATACAGTCTGTGAAAGCTATTGGTGTGTCAAAGTCTGGGGATAAGAGAGGGAGATACTGTAGACTTCTGCAGAGGAAAAACTTCCTCCTTGGGTAAATAGCCCACTCTCTCTGAACTGCATTAGTGTTATAATGTACCATTATTTAGAATCCACACTATTTCAAGCATTCCATGATATCTCAGAAGATAAAAGTGCTGACTCAGAGCTGGTAAAGTGCTGTTGGACTATCTTTGCTAAATAAAAATATTTTTAGGATGCTGAGAAATAATGAAATTTGTGAATAGCAGGAATCAGTTTTAAATTTATTATTTTTACAAAGAAATTTTTGTGGTCAAAATGAATGTGAAATATTTATTATGGTGTGCATAACTTCCATTAATTAATCAAAAGCAGACGAGATGAGAAGAATAGCTCTTTTGAGTTGCCGCTCAAGTCTAGTGCTCATAAGGGAAAAGGAAAAGAATCTTGTGTTTAGACTCTTGAGAAGAAATTAAAAACTCAGCAGCTCTATCGAAAAAGAAATAGGCTGAGGTCTTTACTTGCATGTTTGTTAGTAAGACAAAATAATAAAGCCAAGACTTTCATTTTACGCATAGTATAAACAAAAATTGTGTATTTGTCCTTATTCAAGGGCTCATTGAATTGAGGTGTAGAAGAGGTCTTGTCATTTGTCCTATGGCTTCAAAATAGAATGGAGTCAAGCTCTGAGCTTACGTTCACACTGTCCCCTATGCCTGCGGGACTTTTGCTGCCTTCTCCACCAGGTGAACTTTTATTCATCCTTTGGGACCCAGCGAAAATATCATCTCTTCTATGATGCCACCTCTGATACATGAGGCAAAGGACAATCCTTCCATTTGTATTTGTCTCTCCCCACCATATCGTGACCTCTTCAAGGACCAGCAGTATACTTCTTTGATATATGTGTTTTAGTAACCAGCACAATGTTTGACTAACAGTTAATAAATACTCAATAAATGCTGAAATTATTCATAATGTATAAAAATAAATTCTTGTTGAATGCATGCATGTTTGGCAATAGTAAGGAGAATAAATAATAAAAAGTATTGATGGTAGGTATTAATTCACAAATTAATAACTATTGGCTCATCACTGCACAAGACAATGGGAGAGACTAAAGGAACATAAGACACAGTCTAGGTCCCGGTGGGGAGAGTCGAAAGAAACACATGAGAAATAGCAGGGGAAACACAAACGACAGATGCTTAAGTCCTTTAGTTAATGCTTCAGAGCAGTAGGAGGTGGGCTTTAGAGACTGGCACTTTGAGTTCTACCCCCGGCCGAAGAGAATTGCCACAAAACAATGTTTAAAAGTCAAATAGCTGTCAGGAGCCTTTTTCTGGGTTGTTCCTGACCCCGCTTTGCACCCATACCTTGTTCTACTTTGCCTATTCTCTGAACAGCCTAGCCCCTTTCTCATCCTTCTTCCTGCTTTTTCTTGGATTCTCTGTTCCTCCAGCCCCGATGCCCCTCTCCACTCCCAGCCTGTGATTTCTCTCCTCCTCTTGGCTGCCCTGGCTAGGACGGACACCCAGCAGGTGCCTCTATCCTGGCGTGATCTCAGAACCCTTGCTCATGAGCCAGGGCAGCCCTGAAGGGTTTGGCCCAGTGGTCTGGTGTTCACCCTTTCCCTGCCTTGAGAGGGTTTACTGTGAGGACTAAACGTTATGGAAGAGCCTTGAAAACGGAGCCATCTCACCCTGTCATAGCCTCTCAGCTCCACACAAAGAAATGGCCTGCCTCAAGCCCAGTGTTTACAGACTTGGTGTCTCAGCTGCCAAACCCCACCCGCTTCACACTTGTTCCCACCATTCTTTTATCCTCTTCTGGTCAAAGATTCTGCTTGCAGTCTACCAGCTTTATGTCAGTGTTAGTTTTCTGATGCCCAATTCTATTTCCCCTGGCTTCTGATCCTAATTTGCCACTGGAAGCTTCTGAATGTTCACTTGCCTCCTTTGTGCACCTAGTCCTAGAGCACTCATGAGACCCCACTGCTATCTTATGTCACCCCTGAGCACTTCCCACCATCTATTTAGGGGTCCTGAAAAGCAAAAGCTTTCATGAGAAAAGCAGGTCTTAAAGACTGGGTCAGATTCAGAAAGGTGAATGGGAAAGGTCGGCAGGTGGAGAGAAAACCAAAAAAAAAAAAAAAAGGGGCATGAAGAAGACAGGTTCTTCATGAGGACCGATCAGCCTTCTGGGGATTTCTTCCTGGAGCTGGATCATATTTCAGTGCAGCCACTGCCAATGCTGTTATCCAAACTAAGGACACCACAGTGCTCAAAACAGCCACCAAAGCAGCATCTAGAATTCAAGAAGTCATAGAAATCATTCAACTTTGGGCAAGTCACTGCTCACTTTATTTATAAATCTCTAAAAAAAAAAAAAGTTGTGGATTCTGAAGCTTGCATCCCATATATAATCTTGAATAACTGGGCATTTATGGGCACTGCTGTGCTTGATTAGTGCACCAACTATTTGGTATTAAGTGTCAGTTTCATGATCACTCTATTGTGTGTACTGGCAGAAAACCTACAAGATTCTAGATTCTCTGTCGCCTAACCTTAGAGAACTTGGGCAGAGCCAGCAATCTAACTGAGCACATCTTTCAGAAGTTGATATCAACCAAAATGATAGCTCCAAGTTAAGTGGCTCTAATTCAGTGAGGACTAGAAAAGCTGTGGACAGCATATACCCCAGTATAGAGCCCTGGGAAAGGAGTCAAGGAAACAGACTGCTTATTGAGTCTGCACCAGTCAGCTTTCTCTGGGTTACACTATGATAAACAACTTCAGACTCTCCAGGGCTACAACAGCAAAGTCTGATTTCTTGTTCATGGGGTATGTCTTCTCATATGAACAGGAGATGGGACTGTTTCCTCCTATAAGCTCACATTGCCCTGGGATCTGCTCCCCTGGTTGGAACCCTGTCCCACATTTTCTCCACTCCAAAATCCAGGCTGAAGGAGCAGCTCTAATCTGGCGTATTACCATTTTCCAGGAATGGAGAAAAGATAAATGACCAGAACCCACAATGGCTCTTAAGGCTCTTCCTCAGAAGGGGTACATGTCACTTTCACTCACATTTCATTCATTGGCCATAGCAAGTCATATAGCTAAGCCTGAGATCACTGGTTGCGAAAGTATAATTCTCACACAGAGGAGAACAGCAGATATTGGAAACAACATCAGAGCTACTGCAAGGACAGACCTTGAGCATCAGACCCAGTGGTTTATAGTTAATGTGTTCAGAAACCATTTTAAGTTTCTGAGACAAGCAATGGCACCATAAAGCTGTATTTAAAAACCATCTACGTTTTAAATACAAATAGAGGGGCAGAAAGTCCTATGTAAGGGCCTCAGCTGGAGACTATTACATTAATTCAAGGATGAGTCCATTGATTTGAGGTGACGATTATGTAGAGGGAAAGAAGAGAAATATTTTGGTAGAATAGTTGTTTTAAAGGAAAAATAGACAGGACCAGTCACATGGATAGATATGAAGGCTGAAGGGGTGTGAGCCAAAGATGATTCCAAGACTTTTCCTCACTTCCTGGGCTGTGAGGCCCTGAAACATGTTACTGAGTTGATGGTAGAAAACATTCTGAAGATTTCTCAGAATCACAGCACATTGATTATTAAGAATGATATGCAGCAGCTATGATGTGCCACAAAGAGCACTGAATCTGGCCTCACACATCTGGCCTGGGTTCCTTGGTCTCGTATTTATTAGCTGGGTGGCCATGGGCAAATCCCTTCACTCTCTGTGCCTCAGTTTTTGTATTTATAAAAATGGAGATAATTAATCATGCCTCACAGAACTGTTTGAGAACTACATTTCTGTGACAATTATTTATAATGATTTGTAAGGTATGAATATCAGCATTCTGGTTAGAAGGGCTTCCTCAGTCTACCTGCCTGACAATGATTATATACTATTTTGGGTTGTTGGGGCTTAAGGCAGACGACCACTTCGTTTTTGGATTCTATTTAGATGTTTCCTTGTTAAAAACCTGGGAGGAAAAAAAAAAAAAACCTGGGAAGGTAGCCAGATAATATAAACCATGGATCACAACCTCAAGTGTCTGGATAGGTAGTTTAAACGTTGTTTGGGTATAAAAACTTAAAGTACTTTCAAAGGAAACATTATGATATGGTACAAAAAAAGTGTACACAAAATGATAATGGGCAATTGACCTCTCTGCCTCAAAACCAGGGACATTGAAAAGTGGCAGAGGCCTCGTGACCAGCAGAGTAAAACCCAGCTGAAAGCGGGCAGCAGGTATTTGGCCCCAGAAGGATTTTGCTGTGCAGGAATTACTCTAGGTTTGACAGGTGTTCTTTCTGGAGGGGGTTTGAGGGGCTGGGTGAAAAGGTAAAGGAATTACGTGTAAGTTAGCAGTTAAAAAATAGTCATGGGGATATAAAGTACAGCATAGAAAATACAGTTGCTAATATTGTAATAACTGTGTATGGTGTCAGGGGAGTACTAGACTTACGGGGG
>NW_011888803.1:11519035-11548108 GCF_000151845.1 Pteropus vampyrus
TGTCACTTTCACTCACATTTCATTCATTGGCCATAGCAAGTCATATAGCTAAGCCTGAGATCACTGGTTGCGAAAGTATAATTCTCACACAGAGGAGAACAGCAGATATTGGAAACAACATCAGAGCTACTGCAAGGACAGACCTTGAGCATCAGACCCAGTGGTTTATAGTTAATGTGTTCAGAAACCATTTTAAGTTTCTGAGACAAGCAATGGCACCATAAAGCTGTATTTAAAAACCATCTACGTTTTAAATACAAATAGAGGGGCAGAAAGTCCTATGTAAGGGCCTCAGCTGGAGACTATTACATTAATTCAAGGATGAGTCCATTGATTTGAGGTGACGATTATGTAGAGGGAAAGAAGAGAAATATTTTGGTAGAATAGTTGTTTTAAAGGAAAAATAGACAGGACCAGTCACATGGATAGATATGAAGGCTGAAGGGGTGTGAGCCAAAGATGATTCCAAGACTTTTCCTCACTTCCTGGGCTGTGAGGCCCTGAAACATGTTACTGAGTTGATGGTAGAAAACATTCTGAAGATTTCTCAGAATCACAGCACATTGATTATTAAGAATGATATGCAGCAGCTATGATGTGCCACAAAGAGCACTGAATCTGGCCTCACACATCTGGCCTGGGTTCCTTGGTCTCGTATTTATTAGCTGGGTGGCCATGGGCAAATCCCTTCACTCTCTGTGCCTCAGTTTTTGTATTTATAAAAATGGAGATAATTAATCATGCCTCACAGAACTGTTTGAGAACTACATTTCTGTGACAATTATTTATAATGATTTGTAAGGTATGAATATCAGCATTCTGGTTAGAAGGGCTTCCTCAGTCTACCTGCCTGACAATGATTATATACTATTTTGGGTTGTTGGGGCTTAAGGCAGACGACCACTTCGTTTTTGGATTCTATTTAGATGTTTCCTTGTTAAAAACCTGGGAGGAAAAAAAAAAAAAACCTGGGAAGGTAGCCAGATAATATAAACCATGGATCACAACCTCAAGTGTCTGGATAGGTAGTTTAAACGTTGTTTGGGTATAAAAACTTAAAGTACTTTCAAAGGAAACATTATGATATGGTACAAAAAAAGTGTACACAAAATGATAATGGGCAATTGACCTCTCTGCCTCAAAACCAGGGACATTGAAAAGTGGCAGAGGCCTCGTGACCAGCAGAGTAAAACCCAGCTGAAAGGGGGCAGCAGGTATTTGGCCCCAGAAGGATTTTGCTGTGCAGGAATTACTCTAGGTTTGACAGGTGTTCTTTCTGGAGGGGGTTTGAGGGGCTGGGTGAAAAGGTAAAGGAATTACGTGTAAGTTAGCAGTTAAAAAATAGTCATGGGGATATAAAGTACAGCATAGAAAATACAGTTGCTAATATTGTAATAACTGTGTATGGTGTCAGGGGAGTACTAGACTTACGGGGGCAGGAGATCACCTCATAGATTATATAAACGTCTAACCACTATGCTGTACACCTGAAACTAATATAATATTGCATGTCGACTGTAGTCAAAAAAGTTTTTAAAAATTAAGTGCTGAAATCTGGGTATTTATATGACATTTCCTGATTATTAAATATTGGTAACTAATTAAATTGTTTTAGAAAACCCTCTGTTGCTAAAACACATTTGTGGAAAATTTGTGGGGTCACACAGGCTTTGGGTCTATGGGCTCTCACCCAGGCATCAGAAAAAGAGGAAGGCGATGAACAGTTCACAAAACTCTTACTCCACCAGCAAGAGAGAAGAATAGAGATTTTAAGAGATGAAGCAAACATTAATGAGGAAGGTGGCAAAAGGAACTGTCTATTAGTATGCTGGGATAAACTTCGAGGGGATGTCAGAGAATCTCGGGAAGGGAAGGGATCTGGTCACCTAATCTCATGTATTCAGATTTAGATCTAGACTCATGGCCTTTGTCCCTGCCTGGGCTGAGCAAGGACATCGACTTTTGGAATGATCAGGAACAGTGATGGGACAGCTGCCTCCTCCTTTATTTCTCATGGTTCAAGGAGCACCTCACAATCTCTCAGTCTAAACTTATTTTCAAATCTTCCCCAGGCCACACTGTTTTGCAGACAGTGCTCAGACACAATAATCTTTCAAACCCAGAATGCTGGATTTCGCCTCTGAGTAAGAAAGCTCCACAGGCTGGCTTCTCTCTTCCTGTCCTCCTTATTTCTCTCTCCAGCTCAAGCCCTGCTCAGACTCATTTTGACACTTAAAAGTTTCTGGCTGTGCTCATCCCCTCTTCCACAGATGAGGGCTCTGAGAAGACATCCTAACTGAGTGAGTTCTTTGTGGATTTTTAAACATTCAACTCACCATTTGGAAATAACAATTCCTCTTCCTTCCTCTTTTCAAACGAGCACACAAATTAGTTTGCTTTGGGGGCTGGTTTTGTTTTGTGTTCTCTCGAAGTATTGCCCAATTTCTTTTTATGGTGCTTTTTCTCAGGATTTTTGTGTCATTTCAACTTTCCATTGGCAAAACTATAATTAAGATTCCCACTTGCTATTTTATGTCACATCTATGTTCTTTCACTTCACTTAAGCTTTTTCTTTTAGCCAGATTAGAATACGTAGCAAATTTACTACACAATATGACAGTTTTAAAGTAATATGTTATGAGGAAGTAAATGTTTAATTTCCTCTAACTTATTCTTTTCATTATTGTGTTACTTTGCTTAAATATTTTCCTTAATATGGATATAATTTAGGACTTTGGATTATCATTTTGCAATTTTGTTTGCTTGTTAACTCATGTCACACTGTTTTCCTTTTCCTGCTCGTTAAGGGACTAACAAAAAGGTAATATTTTCTACTAAGATTCTTCTTCTCCCACATAAACTACAAGGTGCTGTTTTAGTAAAAAGTCTGAATTTGGAGACTCTGAATATGAATGCCTTTCTCAATTTAGAAAATCCTTAGAGAATAGCATGATATAAAAAATCTCTTCCTAGCAAAAAATTTCTTGAGTTTATATTAATGAGAAATCTGGAATAAATTAATTAATTCTCTAAAACATAACTATTGAGTGCCTATTATGTGCCAGACACTATTCTAAATACATGGGATACATCAGTGAGCAAGACTGATAAAATTTCTTATCTTTAAAGGGCTTATATTCTAGCCAGAAGAAATAGATAGTAAACAAACAAACATATATATAGTAAGTAAGTGATGAATGCTCAGAGGAAAATAATAAAGCAAAGTAAGAGGAATGGGAGTAGGCAGAGCATTTCGATTTTAGATGTAATTGTCAGGATATGCTTCCCTAACTAAGTGATGTTTTTGGGCGGGAGATGCAAATCATATAAGAACCTAGCAAGACATTGTAAGAACTTTGACTTTGAATAAAATGAAGAGCTGTCACAGGGTTTGGGCAAAGGAAAGAGCTGATTAGATTTACATGATAAAATAATCACTTTGGCTGCTGTTGAGAATAGACTGCGGGGAGGAATGGAGCAGGAGTGGAAGCACACAGACTAGTTATGTGGCTCATGAGTTAACCAAGGAAATAGATGATTGTGAATAGAACCAAGGTATAACAAGGGAGGTAGATATTTAGAAGATAGAGCCAACAGGATTTCCTGACGGTGTCAATATAGGTTGTGAGAGAAAGAGAGACCAGTCAAGGAGGACTCCAAGGGTTTTGGCCCAAGGAACTGGAAGGTTAGAGTTGCCATTTATTGCGAAGGGAAAATTTGTGTGGGTCGCACAGGTTTTGAAGGGAAACCAGGAGTTTGCTTTTGGACTTTGTAAATTTGAGATATCTATTAGATGGGAAAGCGGGTAAGCAGTTAGAAATGCAAATTGAACTTTAAAAGAGAGGACTATGCTGGAGATATAAATGCTGAGTTGTTGGCATAGAGAGGGAATTCAAAGCTGTATGACTAGATGAGGTCCTTGAAGGAGCGAGTATGGTGTTTTGGAAAGCAAGAGAGGCAACTTACCAAAGAGAAGGGAGTCAATGGTGCCCAATGCTGCTGAGAGGTCAATTACGGACCAAGAATCGATCACTGTATTTAGCAAAGTGGAAGCCATCAGTCACCTTGGCAAGATCATTTTCAGTGATGCATTGGGAGTAAATCCGTGATTAGATTAAGCTAAAGAAAAAGTGGGAAGAAAGGAATTGAAAACAGTAAATATAAACAATTCTGAGGTGTTTAGATGCAATAGAGATTTGAGAAGTGGAATGGGGAAAGCAAAGTCAAGAGAAATATTATTCCTTAAGATGGGAGAAATAACATTTTTTAAAAAATGGTGATGGTAATCGTCCAGTAGAGAAAGGAAAATCAATGGTATGAGATGGGGACAATTGCTGGAGTTATGTTTTGAAATTGGGTGAGATCTGGTGCAAAAGAGAAAGCACTGGCTTTCAATAACAGCATGGATAGTTCATCGCTAGTAGTGGCAGGCAGAAAAGCAGAGAATATGGGTACAGATCCTCAAGTGGTTGAATCTGGTGTTTCCTTCTGCTTTAAAAAAAATCCCCAGTAAAGGGAACACTTAGTCCAGGGCTATGAAATGAAAAGCATTGGTTTACCTGGATAGGCAACCCTAATTTTTTCACTCTCCGAATCCATTTTAGAAGGTAAACATCAACTTCTTCCTTCTCATTATGGTTGATTAAGACATATTAGTTTCTTTATAGTTTCAATTTCAACATATCACTTCTAACTATAGAATTCTGGCAATTTCCCTTCCTCTTTGGACCTTCTGGTACTTCAGTACTCCTGGAGAGCTACCCCACACGCTCCACTCAGTTCCATTTCCTCTACTGTTCTCCTCCCTCAACCTAATCATTTCTAGTCTAGTCTCCAGCATTTCAATTTCCTCAGCTGTAAAGAAGGGAGAGCAATTGGTTCCCACCTTCAAGACTGAGGGTTTAAGTAAGCCTAAGAAGTGAAATTGTTTGAACCCATCTGAAGAAACAGAAAGAAGAGGAAAGCGCGGGATGTAGCATAGGAGAAGAAGTCAGGAATTTGGTTTTGGACCTGTAAAGTTTGGGATATTGATTAGATGTCAAAGTGGGACAAGCAAGTCAGCAATTAGAAACACATTGGAGCTCAAGAGGGAGAACTATGCTGGAGATATAAATGAGTTGTTGGCATAGAAAGGGAGTTCAAAGCCATGTGTCTGGATGAGCTCCTTGAAGGGAATGAGTACGGTGTCTTGGAAGGCAAGAGAAAGCAAAAGACTACTCTTACCATTTGGTAGGCTGAGCCCTTACTGTATAATTTCAAAACATTTTATGTATATGAGCTCCCATCTTATTATTGTATATTATGTCAGCTGTGATATTTGTAGAGTCACGATACATTAAGAAATCTGGTCATACTTATAATTTGGGGACAGACAAAATAGGTAACATTTATTGAGCAATACCTATGTTCTAGGCACTTGGTTAAGCCCTTTCTATATGTCATTTAATCCTTAGCCTCACAATAACTGGAGATATACATTATTATCTCCATTTAAGAAACTAAAAGAGGGGTGAGAGAGGCTCATATAATTTGATATTTTGCATCTCTTCAGCTCTACAGCATTACTGCCACTTTCCAAGCAAATATATTCTACATTTATTTATGTATGGTTATGCAGGTACATCCAGATTTAGCCTTGTCCCCTCAAGGCTATTCTTCACTTTACAAGAATATGATTTACATCATGATGTTATTCAAAAGCTACCCCAGTGTATTTGGGATCAATTTATAAAGCTTTATTTCTGTAAAAATTTTCAACATGTTTACAGATTATTGAAATTCATATTGTTTATCACATGTTGGACACTCTACTAGGTAATGGAAAAAGGAAGAATGCAAAATCACTCCTCCAAGGAGCTCAGATTCTTCTTTAATAGGAAAGTCATTCATTCATTCATTCATTCATTCAATAAGTATTATTGAGTGCCACAGGACACACCATATGCTATAGTTCAGGTAAGCACAAATCAACTTAGAATTACAGTATTTGGTAAAAAGAGATGCACATGTAATGGCCTTTATCTTGCTTCGTCCTTTTAGACAGTATTGTAAGTGCTTGGACTTCTAGAGTCAGGCTGCCTGACTTAAAGCCTAGCTCTGCCACTTAAAGGCTATGAGATCTTGAGCTACTTATATAACCTCTCCAGGCCTTCGTTTCCTGTCTAAAAAATGAGAATAGTGATAGTATCTATCTGATAGTGTTGCCACAAGGACTAAAAGTGAATATGTAAAGTACTTAGAGCAGTGCTTGGCCCATCATAAGCACTGTAGCTATTTTATTATTAGTGTGATACAGATTTACCATGTGCTGGAACAGTTGCCATTCCTAAGCATAACAACTCAGCAAAGGACAGTAAGTGCTCTGCAAGGTTTTTTTGAATAGAACTTCCTTGATGCCTTATTGTGTTTCTGCCACTTCATCCCTGTAGTCATGTCTAGTGTAGCCTCAGATTCCTTTTCTATCATATTTCTTAATGTTGAATCCGATGTCAAATCAGTTATTGCCCTTTGCTGCCTCCTTCCCATTTGTTTTCCTTGGGGAACAGGGGAAGCTGACAGCTCCTTGCATCCTAGAACATTAGAGTGATCTTTCATTATTTGTCATTGGTAGAGCTCTTACCAATTAAAAGAAATCTTTTATTATTTTTCTTTTTATCAAAGTAATATGTGCTCAACATAAAAATAATTCAAACATACAGAACTTTGCAACAGAAAGTGAAACACATTGGTAATCTCACATAAAAAGATAACCACTGTTAATTGCTTGTTATGTATGTTTCCAGATTTCTTCTAAGCAAATATTTAATAACATATATGAAGATGAGAAATACAAATACTATTGGGATCATACTTATTCATATTGCTCTGCAATTTGCTTTTTTCTCTTACAGGTTTTAGACAATCTTCCATGTTGGTACAAATAGATCTGTCTTATTTTTATTAATAGCTTCTGAAGGTTTTCTTCCACAGATCTAGCATAATTTGCTTAACTAGTTTCCCTACTAGGATTTTGTTATTAGACTTTTATACCATTACATGTTTCTACTATTATAAACAATGCACATATTTTTTTTTTGTACACAGGTCAGTATTTCTGAAATACATAAAACTGGCATAAAAATGTTCAAAGTATAAACTCCTAGATGTAGAATTGCCTGGTCAAAAAGTACAAATATTTATTTTATCAAAAATTGACAGATTGTCCTCCAAACAGATTAATCGAATTTACACTCACAGTTACAGTGTATGAGAATGTGTGTTTCTCCACATTTGACTGTTTTCTGAGCACTACTTTTTCTTTTCTCGATTTATACCAATCTTGAAAACACATTTTTCTCAAACCTAGAATCATAGTTTAAAACTTAGGGAAGATCAAAACATGGAACAAAGTGTTTTTACAGACAAACATTCCAAATTAATTATAACAGTGGGGTGTTTTCAATCAAAATATCACACCACTAGATGTTAGCAGTTTTAAAACTGCTCTAACCTCCCAGATCAGCAAATCTGGTACTGTGATTAGATCACTTGCCACACAGCTCCTGCCCACACACCTTCTTGGCTGGGTGTGTGGAATAGAAGAGGCTGCTGGCATGAAGGACAGGGCAAAGAAAGTGAGAAAGCAAGAGAAGGTCAGAGGGCTCAAAATCCAGTGGCATCTTGTAACCTAGTCTAAGACCATCCCCTGAGTGTTCTGTGCTCCTGTCTATTCATAGTCCTCCCTGTCAGTGTGGCTCTTTATTTCCAGTGCCTGATGAACAAATGCTCACCACCCAAGGGGCAGTTGTATCACTCCCTTCTCTCTGAAGACTTCCTGAAACCCTAGAACACCACTCTCTTTAATGCCTCACTACATCTGAACCCACACCTTCCTGAGGATCTGTAGAATTTTGTGTACTATGCTTATGAAGAATTTAGGTATGGAGTAAAAGTTGATTGAACATTTACTGACATAAGGAGATCTTGGTAGAAGAGAGGTGAAACTTCCCATTGTTCACAGAAATGGGTGGATTCAGATAAAAGGAGATATATATCCAAGTATTTGGCTGGAACGATTTGTCTTGTTAAAAACCAGTAATTCCAAACATCGCTCCTGACTTTACTTCTTGACCCCTGCTTCTCCCCACCCACAAAAGAGACCGCAAATATGTGTACTTTGATCTTACAACAAAATCAAGAGGGAAAACTATCATGTTGGAAAACACCTCTTGGGAGAGGCTAACCTTTCATCCGCCTGCTTCAGATACAGGATGTTTTTGGCAAAAAAGAATGGGGAGAAAAAAAGAGTAGATTAGGATTAAAAGAAGAACCGACTCTCTAATGTATCTTTAATAGCAGAGACAGAACAAATGGAGGCTGGGAAAATACTCGTGCCAAGATAAAAGTTGTGTGCCTCCAATCCTAGGTAAGTACTTTCTTCAGGCTTGGAAGTCGCTTAAATGACGTTTGTGCAAATATCCCCCCCACCCCCCGCCCAACATTTCACTGCGTTCCTCTTCAAGTCTTATTATCAGCGTTTTAGTCAACAGGATGGACCTAGGAAGGGCAAAGGTCCCTGACCTTGCCTCGCTCCCATCTGATGACAGAGGCTGCTTGGCACCGCACCCTGCCCAGGTGGGCGTTTGACAGTATTTCGGGAACCGAGATCACCGCTGCCGCTCTTCTCCGCTCTGTGCACCTGCTTGGCGTGTAGCAGCCTCTCGCTCCCAGTCCCCGGCCCTGGGCCACCTAACTCGCTGCACACCCAGCTCTGGTCAGCCCGCCCCCCGGGCTGCGGAAGCGCCCCGACCCTCGCCAGGCGCAGCAGAGCAACCACGGGAAAGCGCTCGCAATCACATGGAGGCCCGGGCCCGCCCCATTGGCTGCGGACGAGCCAGTCGCGGCGCTCGCCGGCTGCGGTTGGTCCCGGAGCAGCAGCGCCTGCACGGGCCCGGAGTCCATGTTACGCTTTGTCTAATTCCCCCCGTTACAGAGTCATGTGCTGCTGCTCCGGTCGCCGCCGCTGCCGCCGCCCGTGGTGCCCCGGCTCCTCCGCCGCGCTTCGAGGTGGCCGCCGCGGGCGGGGCCGCGGGAGCAGGGTCCAGGGCGCCGCGCGCCTTCGCCGCCCCGCCGCGTCCCGGCGCAGCCACCGCCCGCCGCAGGTGATGCCGCCACCTCCCGCCTCTGCATAAGCCGTGGCTCGGCGGCCAAGCTGCCCCGGCTGCCCCCCAAGGTTGGTGCGCACCTCTCCGGGGCAGGCGCCGGGCGCTGCACAGGTGGGGAGCCGCGCCGGAGCGCGCCAGCGCGGCGCAGACGTCCTGTCCCGCGGCGCTTCGGCCCGAGCGGAGGCTGCGGCTGCGAGCTGGCAGCGAGGGGCCGCGGGGGAACGGGTAGCGGACAGCTACCTGAGCGGGGCCGTGCTCCTGCCCCTGATCCCTCGGGCCCGGAAGATTGTTTGGCTTTGTGCTATTGGAGTAGCGGGCGCCGCGGGCGGTGGGCCCTGCGGGAAGAGAGGCCGGGCTGCCTCCCTCCGGCTCCCCACCGCGCGCGCGCTCTCTTCTCTCGCTTCCCTCCGCCCAGTTGGAAGGGCGGGGAGACCCGGGTATGGCTCGGCCGATTCCTTCCAGAGGTGGGTGTTTGGTGTCTGGCCTTGCTGGCCGGGTGCCCAGAAGGTGAGCCCTTTAACTTCTCTAGAAACGCCTCCCCGTCGCCCCCTTTCCGTGCCGGGTGGGCTGGGCGGGGAAATCAGGGCCGCGCCCCGCCCCCAGCTCCGAGAGGAGGGAGTCGGGGCCCGCAGGTGCACCCAGCCCGCCGCGAGCCATCTCCGGGTTGGGTACCGGTATAATCCGCTTCTAGCTTGTTTGGAAGCGTGGGCACTTGGGAGCAGGACTTCTCCTCGAATCCTGTCTAGGGGCTTGGAAAGGAAGAGGATTGGGACGGGGGGTGGGGAGGAGTGCAGTTGACCAGATAACCATTACCTCCGCTTACTGGAGAGTCGATAGGGGCCTTTCTCTTTCTGGGTCCTTTATTTGGAGTATTTCTTACGGATGAAGAAATAAGGGGTTTTTTTGTTTTGTTTTGTTTTTTAAAAAGCCAGCCGCAGTGAAGAAAAGCTGCCTCATGTCGAGGGGAGGAGAGGTAGGTCCCTATGGAGAGGGAGAGGTGGGATGTGGGGTCCCACCGGGTACGCAGTTGGGGGTGTGTGTCGTGGGTGGGGGAGGTAGGGTTTCCGGAAAGAAAAGCTCACAGGTGATAAGGAGGGATCTCTCAGGATGTAAACAGAGAGATGGGGAATAGGTATTGGGAAGCCCTAGCCGGCTGTGGGCCCCACTTGAGCCACTTGGGCTCATACATGGTTCTCTTTGCTTTGCATATTTCTTCCTTTCCTCCCTGACTTTGAAATGTATTTCTTGTTGGGCAAAGGAAGCTATGAGGACATATTTTGAAAGAGATACAGTAGTAAAGATTGAGCTGACGTCTAGAAACTTTCCTTGGGAGCTTTGATAATAAAATTACATCCAGTCAGTGTTTATTGAGCACCTATTATGTGTTCTGTGCTAGACGTTGAACGAGTCTGGACAAGCAGGGAATTCCCAATCTGCGTAATGGCGAGGCTGTTTACCTCATAAACAACCAAAGGGCACTTCCAAGTGCCAAGAATGACTGATTCAGACCTTCCCCGCCAAAGCTTCTGAGGCCTTTGCTTCTTACAGACCTGTGAGAAGAGTTCTGCACCATAACTGGTAAATGGGGTCTTCAGAGAGCATTCGTTTATACAGCTCATAAATACCAAGCACCTACCATCAGTTAGGACAAGATTGGAGTTGTCGCTTCCCCTGTCTTTGACATTAAAAATGCAGTAGCAAACTAGGAAAGATCCTGAGATGAAAAGTAGGTAAAGAACAGATCTGGCAAAGATGATTTGGAGCGTTTGGTCTCTAGGTTATTTAGGGAGCCTCCCATAACATAATTAGGTAGTCCATGGAGCTGAAGAAAAAATAAATTCAAAGTCTTGAATTGTCATGGTTTATATATTAGAACATTTTATCTTAGACTTGTCTCAGTTGTATTGAGGTATGTGAGTGTACACATTGTTGATTAAAACTTAACACTTCAGAAGGTTGAAGAAGAAACTGTCCTTAGGTGACCCAGTCCCCCAGTCTCTTCCATTACCATGTTGAGTAGTTTATGATGACACAGTAAAAGTATTGAACCATATTCTCATCTTTTTCTCCCTGCCAAGGTTTACAGAATTTTTAAAACTTGGTCAAAACTTGGCCTTTTTCCCTTAATTTTTATATTGTGCAGGGTTTTTTTAATGATTAATTTTGGAAAATTTTGATGTGTTTGTCATGTTCCAATAGCTACGTTGTTTTGGTAGCTGTATTTTGGAAATTAGACTTGATTCAATCTCAGTACTATAGGTAAATTGGCACTGGGGATGAAAAAATAAAGTCGTATCAAAACTCATTATCACATATGTTCTTGAAGTGGTAGTTGGTAAGAGATTTCACATGTTTTTCACGTAAAATTGGAGCTGCTGTTTGATGTTCTAAGCAACAGCCGTCAATATTTGAGAGTACCAGCAGTAAGCAGTGAACTAGCCAGAGTGGTTGCTGTAATGCCTTATAGAGAAGAGGATTCTTGGTAAGACAGGTCCATTTGAGGATACCACCAGAAGAGAATGATCCCATTTCTTTAGGAGGGCATGGGATACTGACGTGGAAAGGGTGTTTAGAGCCAGATGGAAGTGTTGTGTGTGTGTTAGAGAAGCAGGAAGGAGCACACATTGCGGGAAGCTTTGAAGTTTGTAATGGGTCAAAAATCGTAAATAGGTTTGCCTGGCTGTAGCAGAAAACATGACTTCTGATACAGGAAGGTAGAGGGTATCTAGTTAGTGGAAAACTTGAACCACAAGACAGTGGTGTTAATCATTTGCCTCAAGAAGAACAGTTCTCAACAGGGGGTAGTTTTGCCTCCCAGCAAACATTTGGCAATGTCTGGAGACATTTTTGCTTATCAGAGCTCGGAAGCAGATGCTACTGACATCTAGTGGGTAGAGGCCAGGGATCCTGCTGAATATCCTGTAATGCCCAGGTTATTGCCCCACAATTCTGCTAAATGTCAGTAGTGCTAGGGTTGAGAAACCTTGCTCAATACAGTGTATGAAGAGGCCACTGTGAAGTTACATCTCAGAATAGGCCTTGAAGGAGTTGGTTCTTGACATGTGAGGAAAGACACTGAGGTTAGGAAGCCAATCTATGAGACTTCTGCTGTGCTCAGGCCTGATGTGGTTATGATCTGGGCAAATTCTAATAAGAAAGGGGCATTTTCAAGAGATCATGACAGATGAGCTAGCAGGGCACTATAATAATATTGGGGAGTCGTAGATTCAGAACTGGAATCTTAGAGCAACCCTGATCTAACTTAGTGCATTCTTACACTTGCTAGGCAGCCTCTTTAAACTCCCCCAAGGAACAGAGTACTCTATTATGAGTCCTCACTTAACATCTTGGATAGGTTCTGTGACTTTAAGCAAAACAACGTATAATAAAGCCTGTTTTACCATAGGCTAATTGATATAAGCAATAGTTAAGTTCCTATAGCATGTCATCATTGTTATAATGAAACGACTTTGAATGAAATGACATTATTCGAGGACCTGCTGTACTTTTGAAGGCATGTCATTATACCTTTGGACTGCATGTATGAGTATTATTTGAGCTGAAGACTGCCTCCTTGAAACTTTTTTTCATTCATTCTATTCCTTTGGAACTACCAACTTCCACAAGGTGGCCTTTTGAATGTACAAAGACAGTATGATGTCTCCCTCCCACCAATTAACTTTTCTCAGTGCACAATAATACCAGCTCTTTTCACAGTCCTACATGGGACAAGATTTCTAGGTGTCTCCTCAGTTTGTTAGCATCTCATGGAGAGTAATGAGTGTTTAGAATTGAACATGGTAATTGAGATGTGATTTGGTCAACTCAGTACAGTATGACAGCTGTTTCCTGAGACCAGGGCATAAGCATCTACTTATTGCAGCTTAAAATTACAAAACTGCCTTTGGGGGGGAAAAAAAAGGCAGTGCCTAGTACAGACTAATGTTAGAGGTTCTGGATAGTCAAAACTCCTGGATAGTCAAAACTCCTAGATAGTCAAAACTCCTGTATGAGCTGCTGCATTCTGTATTCATTGGGCAGATTTTTTTTTTTTCTTTTGGTGAAGTTGAGTGGAAGTCTTATGGTTTGTTTTTGTCCCCGTTCAGTGTTATCCTGTTTATTATTTAGGGCTTTTAAGATTTTAAAATCTTGATTCTAGTGGAATGGCTTTGCCAAAAGCTATGTAGTCACTAATATTAATACACCATGAATCCTAGTAGTTTGGCATTGCTGGTCCTATTTGAAAGGTAGGGGTGCTGAGTGATAGCGGTGAATTGCAGGAGTTGGTTAGCCCTTGGTTAGGGGCTTCCGAGAAATCTATGTTCTTGGCCAAGCTTCACTGCATTTAATTCTTGCTAATGTTTGCACATTGGGCGCCCTTTTGAAATTATTTGAATCTGTTGCAAACTTCTGAAATCTGTACTCCGTGCTCTGGGATCTTTGTAATTCTGTTAAGACATTTAGCAGAGAATTTTTAATGTTCTTTGCAAATCTGAAGTTTGCCAAATCTGAGTTGCTTTTGAAATTTGTGAGGAGGTAAACAGGATAACTGGTACTGGCAAAAACCACATGCGAATTTGGTTCCCACTCAGGGTAAGCTTTTTTTTTCCTTCTCTTTTTTGCTAGTGTGCGCAAAATAATTAGTGACAGCTTTACATTTGGAGAAGGAGAGAGGATTGGGGCTTAGAAACAAGCTATTTTCCCAGAACTGGGCTTTAGCTTGTTGCTGTGTAATTTCATACTTATCAGATTTCATTGAGAAGACATCAGGAAATTACCATTCTCAGATGTCTTTTGAAGCCTGTGGGTCAGAAATCCTAGGTGACTTAGTGCCAAATTTTCCAACTATTCTAGCTCTCTCCAACAAACTAGATTTAAATAAATTATTTGGTTCGGGTGGCAGCCATCCAATAGTGTTGAGAGTGTTAGAACAAAATTCCAGATCTCATAGCCTATACGTGCAACCTCTTTGTTATAAATGTTTATTCTGCCCCAATCCTTTGCTGGTGTGTTGTCTGTCCAGATGGTACAGTGTGCTTGTTCTTACTTCCGTACTGGTCCACGTGTGAAGCCTGTCTGTATTCTCTGGAGATGAAGGATATTCCTATGAGTAGAAGGGATGTTTTGTGAATATATGAGATTTCTTGAGGAGGAAGATATTTAAGAACCTTTAGATATTGTTCTTTCATACTTTCAAAGACTGTATCAAAGGTGAAGTCATTTTGAGATTAAGGATACAACGTGTCATTTTGAATAGAAAGATAGGATTTTATAGATGGATCAATACTTGAGTTTTATAAATGAGAAAATCAAGGCACAGGGAGGTGGTATTAGCTGCAGCTTACACATGTGACAGAGGAAGCATTTGACTCCACTTGCCTTAAAGGCGACAAATAAAGATTTCTGAGGATACAGATTTCTCCTCTGCTTAAAGGTGTGTAAACAGTGAGGTCCCTCAAGCCTTGTTTACGTAATTGCTCCAAAAGAAGGAGGACACAGTGGAATTTCTAGGTTTACAGATGGCAGTAAGCTCTTTGGAATTATGAAATATCTAACCCATGGGGATTTACTCCAGGGAAACCGTACTGGGATATATTAGTCATCAGAAAATTTGCAGGTGAGTGTCCTTGTGGGCAAATATGAGGTCAGATATTAAGAAGGAAGTTACGGAACTGTTATAGGATGGTGCTTTGGTGGGAAAACCCAGGAAAGGGCTTCAAAAATACTTTCACAATGTCCCACTTACTTTTGCAGATTACAAAGGACAGGAGATGTTAAGCTTCATCAAAAAGATTTTGGAAGCAAAACAGAAATACAGTCTTAGTTGAGTTTCCACTGTGCTTTGTTCAAAGTGTGGGTCCCCATCTTTAGGAAAGACATCAGAGCTAGCAACGTAATGACACCTAGAGAGCATAGATATTTTTGCTAGAATGGAAGCATTTTGAGAATAGGGCCTTGCAATTTTTTTTTTCCCTAATAAAAATATTAGGGTTTCTAGCATCAGGAAAGAAGATAGCTGGGAAATGTTATTGACGCCCATGAAACCACTGTGGCAGGGACAGAGGAAACCTGGATTGGTCACCTAATTCCAGCAAACCTGAATGTAGGATTTCAGTTGCTGCTTCCTTGTCTCTACTCTCCAGTACTCTTGTGGTGAAGGCAGGCATGTATCTGTCCTGTTCTCCACCGATTTCCCTGTGTCCCACATATGGCAGGCCCTTCATTTGTGTGTTGCCTGAAGGAATGCATGAAGAAGTATACCTTAAAACTTTATAAGACATAAATTAAAGATGAATGCAAAAAATATGGTACCAGTTTTTCTTAACCCTGGCTGGCATCAGAATCAGTCTGGAGAATACATAGTTTCCATCTGAAGTTGGGAATCCTCGTATGAGGAAGGCCAATTTATAGGTGGATTTTCGATTGCAAGGGTGGCCGGCACCCCTAACCTTCACATTGTTCAATAGTCAACTTTATTTTAAAGTTACATGAGCCTAGACCCTTGCCCATTCCTATTGAATCAGACTGTCTAAGAGTGGAGTTTCAGTTTGAAAAGAGCCCTTGCCACCCCCAAGTGATTCTGATGTGCAACCAAGGCTGAGAACCACCATCTGACATAGCTGTACATGAAGGCTGGACACTGTCTTCAAAAAGGTCTTGAAACATTTATGACTGTCCAGATCTTTCACAATGGAGCCAGTACAGATTTATTCTCATCTCATTGGGTATAAAATCACACAATTGATTATTAAGACTAACAAGGAGCTTTAAGGATAAATCTATATCCTTGGAAGGTGATGACTAAGACAGTGGATGTGCCACAGTGTGGCCTTTGGTGACTCCATGAGACACTGCATCCTGGCCTGGATGGCATGATGGACCCGACTGATAGTCATTTCCAGAATGGGTCCATGATGACTGTTGCACCAGCCTGTGCAAAAATAAAAATCAAGACAATGCAGCAAACTTTTCAGGTTTTTTGTTTTGTTTTGTTTTGTTTTTAAGCTTGGGTTATCCTTTCTACTTTGAGGGGTTAATTTTTTTTCCTTGCATGAAAGGATGGCAATGGTTTGCTTTTTGGTGTCATTCCTTGGTCACCTAAAACCTAACAATTTTATGACAGTATTGTTTTTGAAGTTTTACTTGTCTATGTAATAACAAATCTGGGAACTACTACTATTCTGAGGTTTTTAAGATGTCTGTATCCTCTTCTTGACACCTGCTATTGGGAAAGGCTCACAAATATTAATTTTAGATTTCATTATGAACATTTCATTTCTTAAAAAATGTTTTTCCTTTCCTCCTCTGCTTGCTGGTAATAATTAGGAGCATTGCCAGAGAAGGCTTCATTTCCCCAGCAACCCATAAATTCCATAGCTAAATCTCAGCATCAGCCGATCACTGCAGTGCATTTTAAAAAGCAGGGAGAAGAAAGGAAGTGCAAGAAAACCTCTCTTTCTGAAGGATGTTGACCACCAGAAAGCTGCCTCTCCAGATGTCACACAATATAGACGGGACACATTCATGCCTATCACTTTTGGTATGAAATGCAATCAATCAAAATTCTCTTCACTGATTATCTGCAACCCAGTTCTAAGAAATGTTTAAAAATTAAAATTCTTTGGAATTTTAAAATTCTACTGAATCAGCTTTTAAAAATCAGGGTTTTTTTTTTTTTTTTTTAATCAGATAAAACTAGTATTTTTTTTTTTTTTAACTTAATGGTCAAGAAATAATTAAACAATTTATGGAATACCCAAAGTTAATAATAATAACTATGAGGCATCTACCAATTGCTCAAACATATGCCCTGGAATTTACCTACATTCTCATTTAATCCTCAAAACAATCCTGAGTGGAAGGTGGACTTTTTCCCACTTTACAGATGACATAACTGAGACTTGAGAGGTTATGTGATTTGCAAAATATCTCACGAGTGGTAGAGGTGAGATTTGAAACCTGTTTATTTCAAAGCCCATTCTCTTATCTACTATACTCTTTAGATTTCTTTATATTCATTTCACAATACCTGTTAAGATTTTTGTTTAAAAAAAAAAAAAAGAACCAGATTTTGAAGTGTAGAGGAACCTTACAACTCATCTAGTTCATGCTCCTCACTTGTGGATCAGATCTGAAATGTGAGAACACAGCTGAGAAGAATAGTGACGTAGCGATGCCCAGGTCTTCAGGCTTCCATGCTGGTGTTCTCGTCAGTACACAGTGGTTTTTAAAAATACCAACCTGTTGATAACATCACTTAAGTGAAAATTTATGCTAGCATTAAGAGGGTAATTTAAAATCACTTGTTTTAGTGCTTTCTCTGGCCCTACTGTCTTTTATCACCAATTAGTGATAGAATGCCACTTGTAATAGCACACACTAAGAACCCTCTTCCTAAATTAGATCTCATCTACAGTAACTACTGTACATAAATATATAAAGACATAGCTAATATTTGTCAAGGTGTTATATCCAAATGTTTGGTGAATAAATACTATAACAAATATGTGCATTCAAAACATTCATATCCCCTAAGAATGAATTAATAAATACTCATATATTTATATCATATATTTATGGTCTGTTTTATTTATAGATATATTATGCTCAACTATAATCACTTCAGTGGAGTGGATTTATTCTGTTAGAGTTTCTACTTTAACGGTTTTATTTTACATGTTAACATTTAACCAGTAATAAAGTACAAATTGGGA
This sequence comes from Pteropus vampyrus, assembly GCF_000151845.1. Classification (NCBI taxonomy): domain Eukaryota; kingdom Metazoa; phylum Chordata; class Mammalia; order Chiroptera; family Pteropodidae; genus Pteropus; species Pteropus vampyrus. The sequence goes on from NW_011888803.1 coordinate 11,536,893, forward strand.
AATAGTCTGCAGTGTTACATAGCTTGCGCAAATGTGCCCCCTTCCTATACACAGACATGAAGAGAGACTTCTCTCTCTTAGTTCTTTTCAAATTTATTTTTGTTATGGAATTTTTTTTTTTTTTGCTTAGTTCTAAATTTTTTCCTTATAAGTTATTTGTACTTGATAAATTATATACCAAGCAGAAACTTTATAATCGTATCTGTAATTTCTGCACTAACAGAAAGTTAGAGTTGGATACTAGTTAATGGCCCAGGGGTCTCAGGCAAATATCAAATGCTGCCTGAAGTGGGCCTCATGTGAGATGATTTATGGCAGCTGGTACTCAATCTCAGAGTAGACTGATGGGGTGAGGGTTGACCTTTGCTGAACTAGAAAATGCAGGTTCCGTTCCATCCAAAGGGATCTGTTGAGCAGATCTATTCAGCAGCCAATTGTTGCCATATGGAAATGTGGGCCAGATCTTGATTTTTCACTGTAAGCTGGAAATCTGGATTATGACATAAAAATCTGATTTTAAGAGACTGGCTAACTCAGCATTTTAAATACTTCCTGCAGACCAAACAAAATAGCTTTGTGGGCTGGATACAGCCTGTGGGCTTTGGCCCTTAGAGATAGCCCTTTAGTGGCCAGGTAAACGAAAGCGTGGGATTTGAATAAATGCACAATATTTTAAAAAATCAGTTTAATGGTAACAATTTCCGCCCTTTAAATTTTGTATGGATGCATTTCAAGTGTTGTCCTTTCTGAGGAGTAAGAGATTCTGGGAGAAACATGGGGTATGAGAATGAAGTGTCTAGCAGAAGATGGTATGAGTATTGGGGGGCAGGTGGGCCCAGTGGTAGAGATTGAAGGGTAAGTACCACTTGGAGGTGAAGAAAGAGATCACTTACCATGGAAGATAAGGGACAAGGAAGATTTATTTATGTCTTAAAGTTGATTTGGGAGTAATAGGAAAGAGAGGGAGAACAAAGAGGAGTTCGTCCATGAGAATGGGAAATCTATGACCCGATAAATGTTTTAAAATCGGTGCAGAATCTATGCACATGGGCAGAGTACTATTATTTTGCTGTTCCTAGTGTGTGCATGTTAATCTGAGTTGATTTCTGCAAAAGGAGAATTGGAGTGAAAAGGAAGAGAAAGGGTGCATGTCAGAAAGGAGACTATAGAATGAAAAGAAGGGGAGACTTTAGAACAACTGATATCAAAGTGAACCCCAAAAGCTGGAAAATGCATTGTAGAAAGCTGGCTATGTTTGAGTACAAACCAACACTTTTTTTTTTCTCCCAAACCACAGCATTGTCTGAGGGGATATGCAAGGCAGTCCCCAGCTTCCAGATGGCTCTGGGCGCCAGCTTGTTTCGCTTGTGGAGAGCTGACGGTTGCTCAGCACCACTGGGAGCGGCCTGCACAGTCCCTTTGTATGATGTTAGTGGCAGCATGATGCGTCTGTCTGGTCAGGGCACGTTGGTTGGAGAACAGTGCAGGCTGAGTTTTAGCCCCTCTCCCTGGCTGGATGCCCTCAGACCTGTCTTATGACCCTGCTAGTGCTCCTATCTTTAGTTTTGTCTCTTCCGGGGACAATTCTGCCATCATTTAAGTATAATTCGTTGTACATACACCCTGTTTAAAAGAGAAGAGCCATGCTATCTTAGCAGATCTCTGTTACTAGCTGAGTCTAGACTCCTTGCCTGAGAGGGGATTTTTAAAAGCATTTTTCTCTTAATCATCCCAAGTATGGCTCTTTGTTCCTAGAATGTCAGTATTTTCTGGGAAAGAAACCCTTTGCTTCATCAGCAGGTTTTATTCCGGTCCATAGGACTGTCATCCCTGTGTCATCTGTGTGACCAGAACACGTTGTTCTCGGCTGGTGTAACTTTACATTTTTAACACTTAGGTTGTGCCCCTGCATTAGTTAGTTTGATGCAATAAGGGTCTTTGCTTTTTCTCATCATGGGAGCTGGTTTGTGGTATTGAGAATGGGTACAGATTTGCTTACAGTGTTGCTGAGAAGAAGGAAAATTCTTCAAATTCCACTGTTTGTTCTTCGAGGGACTGTAGTCCACAGATGGAAATCCTGGAAGATCCTATCAGGAAATGAAACTCGTAAATAATCTTTGTGCTGATTTAGGGCATTATGGATTAACAAATTGTACAAGAAGTTTTCTTTAGCCTTCTTATAAAATACATTTTTAAAAGAACACAATTGTTGAGACTGATCTATTCCGCAAATAATAATAGGAAACACTTATATGTGCTTGGCACTGTTTGGAGCACTTCACATGTTAGCTCATTTACTCCTCACAACAGCCCATTTTGTAGCAGAGGACACCAAGGCCCAGTTCCCCAGTGTCTCTGCATTTCCTTGTCACTGTAAGCAGTCAGTGAACTCAGGCCACATAGCTAGAAGTGGCAGAGCTATGTTATGAACTCAAGCAGTTGTGGCTTCAGGATTTGTGCTTTCGAGACGGCATTATTGTGTCTGGTACTCTATCACAACAAGGATCATAAATCTGCTTTAGAAGCTTCTTTTGCTTTCCACATCACCTCAGCTGTAAACTCAGGATCAGGGTTTGAAATAAAAAAAGGGAGAAAATTATATTTCTTTAATATCTCCCAAGCCAAATGAACAAACACATGTGTCAGGAGACAATTTCTATCTAGGAACAGAAAGCTAAAGGATTTTTCTGGAACACTGTACTAAAATACTGGACTGATGATTCTAAGGGCTACATTCAGGGCCTTGTTGCTGTGACAGCCCTCACTCTTGGCTTCAGAACTGTCTTTAAGAGCACAAAAACTTTTACAACTAGTGGATTTGCTGAGCTACTGAGTACATTTCTAAAACTACGTTTCATAGTTAATAAAGGTCCATGGGAAGAGCCAAGGATTTGGAACTTAGAGCACTTGAGTTCTGGTCCTGTCACTCTCTTGTATTGACTGATCTTGAATTTCTCAAGACTTGAGTTTCATCCCGTGTAAATAATAGAGGGGGTAATAACGGCAATGCAATTGGTATGGTAAAGACAAGAAACTTTCCTATATGACGATATTTTATTAACACTAGTAGCCGTGTGCTAGGCAGTGAGTGGACCAGCATGTGTTGTGTCAGTCTTGGAAGTGATTTTCTGTGGGCGAGTGGTGGGGGCGGATGCTTCGGAAGAATTGGGGAAGGTATGCATTGATCTGAACTTTTTTCCTTCCCTGTTCTCACTTTACCTGTATTATAGTGTGGAACCATAGTGTGAGTGTTGACTCAGTTTCTGGCCCAAACTCCCTTTTCCTTGGTTTTTTCCCCGTCTTTGGGCTCTCCTCCAGTTTGCCTACAAAGTGCTATTTGTTGTAAGGGTGAAGCAGGCGATTCTCTGGGCAGCGACACTGTGGCTGCAGGCAGTTACTGTAGTTCAAAGCAAAAAAGCATGATGGAGTAGGAGGGACACTGACAGGGCTTGTTCCTTAGAATTTTGTACATTGATTTTGAAGAAAAGAAAAGGGAGTAAGAGATGACTTCTCAATAGAAATATTATGAAAGGCCCTTCATAACAGAACAAAATTGGGCAAGGAGAAAGGGCTTTAAGAAATCACTGCTTATTACTCTGAAAGCAAATGCTGCTGCTGCTTTTTTTTCTTCTTTTTTTTTTTGTCAGTGAAAGCAAATGCTTTTTGAGCACTTACTGTGTCTGCAGTGCATTCTAGATGGATAGAAAACAAAAATTAATAATAAATAATAACTAGCTATCATTTAGGTGCATATTAGGTACCCTGCATTGGGCCAAACACATCTTGTGTTGTATCCTCACATCAGTCATGAGGTAGGCACCATTTTGCAGGGTACCATTTCAAAGATTATGAAATCGAGGCTCAATTTAGTGTTCAAATAACCCACGAAGAGTTACAGTGCTAGTAAGTAACTGAAAGCACTAAACTTTGAAACTAGGTCTGCCTCTCATACACAGTATGAAAGATGTGTAAGATACACCCCTGCTTTCAGGGGAAGAATAGTGTGTAAAACAGCTTAGTATAGGTCAGCGCAGCATTTTTTAGACATTTGCTTAAGAGGAAGGAGAGGCTGATTTTGACTGGAAAGATCAGAGGTTTCACTAAGAAAAATAACTTGATCATGGCCTTGAAGGATGAAAAAGGTGGCCACTGGTAGGGAAAAGATGAGAGAGGTTAGGGAACGTTAGGGTGGGATAGTGTGGAGTTGTAGGGTAAATACGTAATGTGTTTGGGGAATGGTGGTGTGATACAGTGAGGGGCGTGGGAGGAAATGAGGGCAGAAAAGGAGGTTGGGACAGATCACAGAGGGCCTGGAGTGTCCTGCTAAAGAATTTGGACTTCATTTCATTGCCTTCGAAGGTTATCCCATTAAAGGTTCTTGAAAAGGGAAATCATTTCCTCTAGTCTGACATTAGTGATTCTGGTGGTAGTAAAGGAAGGAGTATAATGTCTGCAGTGGAGATTCCTCAACCGAGCTGCGCCTTACGGCCACCTGGGAGTTTCTTAAATATACAGATACTGGGAACCCCCCACCCCCTGCCCCTCAGTGATTCTGTTGCTGTAGATCTGGGGTGGGGCCTGAGAAATTGAGTCTAAAAGGCCCTGCAGGTGATTCTGAGCACAGTCAGATGGGGGCATAGGTCCTATAGGCATTAAGACATTGGGGTGTGAGGGGTCCTGGCTGAGATTAATTGTGGGTTTGCCACTGTGTGGATGATTTTTAAAACATGGGAGGGGACCAGTAATCAAACTTGGGGAAAGATCTGCCTATTTAGGTTTTACAGTTTGCTCTTTATTCTCTATGAATATTCATTAATCTCAGAGCATGTCATTTTCACATAAATTTTCTCATATCTGGAATGTAGTATGGCTCTAATTTTTTATGTCTTTGTGCTGTTTCCCTTTTGTTTATTTAGAAGGAAATGGAATATGTTGGATTTCCTTGGTGACTGTCTCTTCACTGACAGTCTTTCTTGTGGCGCATGAGCTCCAGAGTCCACTGCCTGGGGCATGGTGGCTACAGGGCTAAACAGTTCAGTTTTTCAGTCTCTTAGGAGTGGAATGAAAGGACTTGTACATTTCCTGGGACTCAGCCTGAATTTAGGCCATTTCTTGAGTTCTAAATCAACTACTGACTTCTAAAGTATAATTTTTGCTGAGAAGGCAAAGGGAGAAGCGGTTTTTCAACATTAAAGAAATTAGGAATTATAATTTATGCTTAAAAAAATAATGTTAGTCGAAGTTGTAGCTCTCTTCTCTTCCTTCTGCTCTGTTCTTTATCTTGCCGTGTGTTTGCAAACCATTCTCATGACCTTCTGCCTGTGCGGCATATTTGTAGTGGGGCCAGATTATACATACACCACTGACTTTTTCATCCGACCTCTAAATTCTGCCTTTGAGTCTCTTCGTTTGAGTTTTGCTAACAAAGTCTTCTTGTCGAAAAGAAGTATTATTTCCCATGGACCTTTACTGATGGTGTATGGAATAATAGGATCATGCTTTTTGAAATTCAGACATAATTTCAGACTAAAATTTTAAACATATCTATTGTGCTGTTGCTTCGTTTACTTAGTTTAGTCTTGGCGTTTCAGGTCTAGAGGCGGTTAGTACCCATTGGACATCTAGCCCCTCCTTGAAAATTAAAGGGAACACAAAAATGAAACTGAATTTGTTTTTCTTCACCTTTCTTTAATCTGTCAACTGGCTCTCTCTCTCATTTGCCATTTCACACCTCCCAAATTAATGTTTTGTGCAAATTTGATTATAACAGTGCGAATAATTTTTATGATAGTTATGAATACAGATTGAATACTGTACCTTGTGGTTCTTCTCTTTACATAGTAGATGTATCCAGTGTTTTTCTTTCTAGCCTGCCTAACTCCTGTGTGGTTCTTGTAGCCACATAAGTTTCAGTTGATTTAATAATCCCAACTTCATGGGAAACTGTATCAAATGCTTCACCAAGATCAAAGTACATAGGGTTCATTGCATTCCCTTTCCTTGCTAATTCAGTTGTGTTGTAGCCAGACAGTCCTGGAAACTCTCAGTCCAGGATTCTGGTCAAGGTGAGGAAGTAGCCCTTTGTCCTGGCTTTTCTATTCTGCAAATATCGTTTCCTTTCTTTTCAGTATTCATTTATTCAGCAACATGTAGCAGGCTCTGTATCCCCGACTCCCTACAGCCAGTGGTTACATTCTTGTTGCAAAAAGGAAAGCCTCTGGGCCTTTCATTCTACTCCTGCCATATCCACAGGCATATTCCCTGTGAATTTTCATGCTGGAGCAAGCAAGCCCAATCCAGTTGTTCCCTAGTGATAGTAAAATGGATTGGTTAAAAGTAGACTCCTTGGCCAGCCAGGATGCACAAGTTCTGGTATTTGCTATTAGTGTTACTTTGGGCAGATGACTTAGTATCTCTGTGTCTTTCTTCTGATCTGCAAAATGGAGGTAATGATTATTTCTGTCTCACAGGGTTGTTGTCAGGTTGAGTCAATATACGTAGAGTGTTTGGAGTTTGTTTTGCTAGGTTTAGTTTAAAAATTGATGAGTAATCTTTCAAAATTTTATAATAACATTTCTGGATTTGCTAGGCACTTTCTCTTTCCTGCTGTTTGCCTTAGCTATTCCACTGCAGGCCAGTGAAAAAAATCAAACTATCCAATTTTGCCACTTTAAATTATTCATAAATTTTTTTCCTTCATTAATATTCCATTATAGTAGATAATTGAGAGTTGATATATTCAATTGACAGTGATGTGTGACATTCCCTATTCATATATTTTGCTCCCTGCAGATATGTAATTATACAGATGTCTATATATTTTTAAGAACATTATTTTCTTAGCAATGAACATCATATTTATTTGATAGGACCAATTCTTTTAAGTTGTTGGGTTTTTAATATATTATTTTTAAATGGATACCCAAAGAGATTTAAAAATATTTTTTTTAATAAGCAGAAATATTCATTACAGAAGATGAATAGACAAAACACGCCTTCCAAAGAAAAATATGTTATAGGACAGTATTTAGTCTACACAATACATATCATGATCAACAGTCAGTAAATAACCCAAGGTTAATCATTGCTAGCAGTCTGTGCCAGGAACATTTTGAATACTCTTAACCTGTGTACAGGTATTTGCATTTAGTCAAACTTTTGTGGTTTCTTGCTATTTTTTCATATTTATGCTTGTTAAATCACAGTACAGCAGTCAGTATGGCCCACTTTACATATATGTTTGCATACTAACCAAAGAATGAGAGAGGAAACTGGAAAAAATATATTAAGATTTTGTCCAGTGGATCACAATTTGACCAGTGGATTGTCTTATTTTATAAAGTAGTATTTTATAAAGCTGTAGCACAAGAGCATATTTAACCTAATTTATCAACTGATATTCTTAGGGCTTAAAATCAGTTGGCCTGCTGCAGAATACATGTTTACAGTTTATACTTTACAAAAATTTGGCAAGGTGATAAAGTAACATGATGCATTCGAGAGAGAGCATGACAAGTTGTGTTTTAAAAGTGAGATTCTTCTGAGCAAAAGATGCGCAGCACAGAATAATTAATCCCCAGCCAAAATGTACCTACTCATTTCTCTTCAATTAACAGACCCAGGGTGAGTTTTAGCTCCATTACCTACTGCTTTGTGAAAATGACTTAACATCTGTGAGCTCCACTGCTTCTTCCAACACAGATGACTTCTCCTTGCAAAGGCAGTACTGAGAATTCAGTGAGGCAGGGCGCATGAAGGTCCTATGTAAATGTTAGTAATTCTGTGTAGTGTGGGTGAGTACATATGTGTGTTTGCAAACCATATGTACTCACCCACATATGAGGAAACTGAGGCACTGAGCTGAGGGACATACCGGCTTAGGCCTGGAACCACCCTGGCTCTGTGTTTCTACCTTGTAGTTGGGTCTTCCAGGTCCTGTGGTAGGGTGCTCTAAACAGTGTTTTCCATCTCAACTTGCTCGAAACCAAGAAACTCTGTGTCCAGAAGGGAGCCTGAACCATCTTGCAGGGAGATTTTTTAAATGAGATTTTTCACCCCCTTGCTACTTTTTTTTTTTTTTTTTTTTGCCACGGGAAATGACACTCTGGCTCCTTGAGGATGCCTAATAACCCTCTGTGGGCAAATGCCAGTCAAGCTAGCCAGTTGGCTCTTGAAGACATCTTCCTTGAAAGCCATGGCCCAGGCTTTGGAGAGGCCAACTGGTGATTGTGAGTGCCAGAGACCTTCTTCAGAGAAAAGCCTGTTGCATATGCTACCGTGGAAGTAAAGACAGAGAGACAGGGACACTGATGTGAAGGCTGCTCGTACAGAGAGGTAATCTCTTGTCGTTTTTCATTTTCTTGTTTGCAAAATCCAGCTGTAATAATGACCAAGAATCCTCACACAGAGAAATCTTGTTGCAAACATTTTTAACCACCACTAACATGAAGATAAGCAGCATCACTTTGGATATGAGTTCATGATCTCTTTTTCCACACCTGTTAGTCCTTAGAAAAGCTCTCTTCGTTTAATTTGGAGCCTCTAAAATGGCTCTCACAATGTTGCTGTCTCCATCCATGGACTGTGTGTTGTACTTAGAGCATGGAGACTTGCAAAATGAACCTCCAATATTCTTCCAAAAATCAATTCTTTCTTTTTTTTGGTATCATTTGTGCCTACCTAGGAGCATATTTTTTCTCTTCTTATGAGGTTGTGAGTGTGTGCTGAGGCAGAAACACTTCCCCATGAAACACAGAAAAGGCAGGAGAATAGCTCATCCATAGGAAAGTATTATATGCTTAGGCCTTGTGATTGTTAGGAAACATTTTGGGAACTGATGCAATCTTAGAAGTGTTATATTATCCAAACTATAAACTTCGAGATCCATACGGGTTAATTTAAGCATGTTTCCTTTGGTTTTTCTTAAGAACTTTATTTTTCTTCAGAGGTTTTACTTTTAGGCTCTTGAAGATGAGTAACAGAAATGAAGGCAGAAATACCAAAAGGTATTTTAAAATAGAGTTGCATTTTTAAAAACATGGTAATTGTTGACAGGGTTTTTTAAATGAGAAAGAAGTGAGAGAAGTTTTGGGGTAAATGCCTTTCTTCCTGCTTTTCTCCCACCAGGTACTTTGTGGGAAAGAAATGGCAATGCTTTGGGAAGAAGCATTAAGTTTGTGAAAAGAGATGAAGAATTGAAAGGTCCAGAGTAAGCAGGGACTGTGAGAGAGAAAAAGATAGTAGCAGAGGCAGAGCTGGACCTTAAAAGGATGTTAAGAACCCTTGGGAAGTTTTTAGCAATAAGTCCTCATTAGACAGTGTATGCCTGAAGGATGGGAATGCATCTCTTTCCCTCTCAGCTCTTGCTATCACACTTGAGGGCCCTGACTTCACACTCAAACTGCCCTTGCCTTTCACCTGCATGCTCTGTAACTCCAAAGTCTTCGGCTTAGAGGTGATGGGGAATGGCTAGTGAGGTGGAGTTTATCTGGAGACAAGGCAAAAGTGCTTTCTCCTTCACTCTCCGCAACTGTTTGGAGTCTCACCATTGCCAAGATTATTAATCACCTTCTAATATGTACTGTTTCTTGGCTTGTCAGGAGGCTAATACAGGTATGCTGCTGACATGTGAGTGTGGACTAAGTGCTGAAGCAGAAGGGAATGGAAAATGAGAGAATTTCAGCAGTTTCAGTAAAAATTAAGGCCATACATGTGTCTTTTTTTTTTTTTTAACCTTCTTAAAAAGGCCCAGTTAGAGAAAAAGAATTCAAGAAACAAATATTAGTCAGCTGATTAAGTTCTGAACTGGACAAACTTTGTACCTTGGCATATGAATGGCTATCCTAGAACCTCTTGAATTTTTGCCACTTCGAATTTTTGCCACTGAGTAATTCCGAAAAGGCTAACAGAGCCAGTAGTAGATAATGGGAAAGAGCAAAGTGTCCTCTGCTTGAGTTATTAAGGTGCATATTATTCAGGTGGGTAAAGAACCTTGCTTTCTACAGAGTGATAGCATGTAAATTGTGCAGGACCATTCTGAGATGAAGGAATGGATCACAAATGGATGTTGGGCTTGATTTTCCACCCAAATTCATGATTATTTTGAGAATTAGCAGAATGTAGAGGCAGTGGCCCAGATTTTATACTTAGGAAAGACCTGTTATTCAATTCTCCATTAGACCACTTTTTCTAGCTGAAACATTGGAACAGTTACTGAAGTTCTCTGACCCTGTTACCTCAGTTGGGAATATGAGAATAGAACTTTTGCAGATCTGCTGGGAAATGTTAAGACTTGGGAGATTAAAATGAGGTGCCAAGTGACACTGACTAGGAGCTTAATGTCCATCAGTTTCTTACCACTTCAGTCACAGTTTAACTTTTTTATGTAGAATAATCATCCTTTATACTCTGTTCTCCACGTTTCGAGACATGAGTAACTTTCATTTAAGTCATCAGCTTGATGATAAAAGGAACTTTATCAGAAGCAGTCCTGTAAATGCCTTGTAACCTGATATATTTGTGTGCAAGGACAGGCAGGGTACAGATGAAACCTTCCACACCTGAAGGCCACCTGGAGGCTCAGACATGGGGTATTGAGCACATATGCAAACTCCTAGAGCTGGCACACTGAATATGGCAGATTCTTAAACCTTCCGTTTACTGTTTTTTAAACACCATTCTGAAGTTCATCTAAGTAAGAGGGTAGCAAAATGAACATAAGCCCAGAACTTTGGAACTGCTACACACCGAGAAGTCCTTAATTGTTTTCTGGAAGAATGCACTACACGATTTATCTTTTTTTGTGGAGTTAGTATATGTAAATATTGGGGGACTGTGAGAGTGAGAATCCCAGTTGGGAGACATCCTTGGAACCCAGAATACTTTTTCCCCCCCAGTTCTTGGCAGCTGTATGTACACTCTCTTTTTTGAGTCAGCCAGGCGCAAGACAAGTAATTTCCCATCCTGACGCTCTTAAAGCTGCGGGGCTGGAAGGGCTATGTTGGGATGTGGCTGTTAACTTTAAAGTTTTGCATAAATCCAGCCTCCACTTCTCTAGAAAGGCTGGGTCTTGTCTTTACACCTTCCCCAAAGCCGATTTTTTTTTTTAGGGGCGGGGGTGGAGAGGAGAGGAAAGGAGGAAAACGGAGGCAGACTGTTAGGGCGCTGGGAGGAAGCGTGTAGTCGACTGACTTAGGTACATGTGGGGAGGGGGAACC
>NW_011888803.1:11549378-11559815 GCF_000151845.1 Pteropus vampyrus
GAGAATGTCTTTTCTGAAATTCACTAAGTAGACTATAATTTCATATCCATATCTTGCTCCAGCTCAGATGTTCATAGGTGAAGAATAAAACAGTAGAGAAAAGGTGGGTTTTATGCAGAGACTTTTTGCTTCTTCATTTCCCTGGCAGCTTCTCTTTCTGCAGACTGTCAGATTGACTTCTCCCCAGTGAAAGCCGCCTTGTTCCCCTACCTTGTTTATCTACCTGGTGAAACTCCAGTCTTGTGGAGGGTCACTAAGGGAGGTGGGATGTGGCTGGGAAGAATCAATTTGATGAGAAGATTGTATGGCCTCAGGTTAAATGTTTGAACAATGTTAGAGCCAGCATCATTGTCTTACTCTGTTTTGGAGAAAAGATGTGAGCAAATGACTAGAAGGAAGGAAAGAGAGATTCGGCAGAGAAGGGTCTCATTCTGTAGCAAGAAGGGAAGTGAATAATCACAGTACTACAAGCACTTAGCTCCTTCAGTGTTCTGGGCCGCCGAACTTCCTCAGGAATCAGAGTTAGCTGTAGAATTTAAATTCATGATGTCAGATGCTGACTATACCATTCTAATTGGAAAATTCTTTAATAAAATATTTTTACTACATAATTGATTTTTTTGCTTTGAAAGGAAAATTTTTTGTAGTCAAGCAGCCTGGTAAATCTATACTACTCTCTCCTCCCCCTTTTTTTTTTTCTGTCAGCTGTACGGAGGTAATTTGAATGATAAGAACCCATTATTCCAATAGTCCTTCAGAACTTTAATCTCTTTTAAAATGTAGCTGCTTTGAGCATTTGCGATATTATCAATAATTGGAATAATTGTGTTAGCAGTAAATAGCCAAGATACACTATGAGAACTGAGCAGTTAATTCCATCGCTTTCTAGACAGACATGGGCTTCTTAAATTTGAGATTGTGAGATCTGTGTTAATGCCTCTTCTATGCCAGATTCATCATGAGAAAAAAAGTGAAAACAAGTCATTAAGAGAGATTCTAGAAAGACTAGTACAACCATAGTAGTTTGCCTCTTTATACGGAGGTATGTACCTGACTCTGGTTCATTCATTTCTTTGAGGACTTCCTTCAGCATCCATCACTGCTTCAAGATAAAATAGAACAGCCTTTGTGACCCTTCAGACCTATTCTCTATTTAGAAACAGGGTTTACTCCAACCCTAGTGGAATTTAATGTTAATTAATAACCCAGGAATAATAATAGTAACTAGACTTTAGATTCTCATTTTGTGTTTACAGAGTACATTTTCTTTGGCTCATTTCTAATGTGTTACTCTTGTTAACAGTCTGGCGAAATAGGATTCATTTACTCCATTTTATGGAGAGAGGAAACTTAGGTTGATAAAATGTCAGTAATCATATTAGTAAATAGAGGTATTGGGACTTGAACAAGAGTCTTTTAATTTATACTCCTTGGCTCTTTTGTAGTCTGGAAAGTTGCTGCCTTAGTAAGAGATGGCAGTGCTGATTCAGATGGTCCTTATCTATTCCAAAAGACAAATCAGCCTTACCCAAATCTCCAGATCTTTTTCTGCTTCTCTCCACTCAGAACTCAGGGGGATTTTTGTTTTGTTTTTCCCATGTTTGAAATTTACACTTCCTCTGTGTTACTGACTAGATTTAGCTGTGTTTGCATCAATGTGATTTTTTTTCTGCTGCCAAAATTCTAATGGCAAATTTTAATTTACAGATGTCTTATGTCAGGCCTTAGTGAACAATATGTTTTCGAAGGGTCAGATTAGCATATTTTAACTTTTTATAATAATAAAAAAATACATTTCTAGTTTAACCTTAGGACAGTTTACATCCCAGAAAAGAAATAATAAATTAATAAATGATGTATATGACACTTCCCATACTCCCTTACCACATATGCCATACCATTACCATACGTAGCTCCCCCCTCCCCCACCCAAGTTCAGGATAACCCACTGAAAAGCTGATATTACAGAAAGACATGGGCAAACCCATGTACACGTTATATATTAAATATTTTTGTAATATTCCTCAGATGGAAGTAAGTTTATTTTTCTTATCATTGTAATGCTTACCATTGAGGCTCTCTTTAGTTAAGGTTTTATGTTGCATCGGGAAGAATATAAATTAAAATTTGAGGTACGTTTTTATTGGACTAGAAAATGCTAGAAAAATATTTGTTTTTCTTTTCAACAATTGGACTATCTATAGTGATCTCTAATTTCCTCTCTATAGAATTGTGTCAAAGCATCAGGAGAAGGGAAAGAAGGTAGGGGGAAGAAAGAGAGATAAAAGTGAGAGATCTTTCTTTTATAAGTGAGGATGAAATGATGTGTGTATATTTTCTTAATACACAGTGAACTACCATTTCTGTCTATTTTGGACAGTTGCAATAGCTTGTGAACAAAGAATGAAAGGGTAACTAACTAACTTTGATGTTAAATGCCAAGGCAAAGCTTATGGCCAAGAGAGAGCGGAGTGGAGATAAATGTGTGTTAGGATTTTCATTTTTTCAAAACCCTCTCTTTCCTTCATATCTATTATAAAATAGAAATTATCTTCAATTGGAACTTGTAAGCTTTAAGACAACAGTTCCCAACCCTTATAAAAATCAGGAAAGTTTTATTTAATACTCAAAGATTTCAAAGATTCTGACTTGTTTAGAGTTTTACTTTTTTCTGATGATTGCTAATATTTAGTGACAAACTGACAAATATCACTCAACTGAATATATATTGTAAATAATGACCACAGCATCTTCCTGTATTTGTAAAATAGCAGTTACAAATATGTGTGAGACAGGGATTCGGTCTCCTGACCTTTGCCAGGACCCCGAATTCCCCAGGTTATAAATCAGGACTAAAGTAAAACAGCTGCTCCAGGTTGAAAATACTGAAATGGTGATGTAAAATGTACAGTGTGTTAGCCATCAGTTTGTAAAGATTCCCAGGTAGAAATTTTCTTCTTTGTTGTATATTAAATACGTGATATGTAAAGTCCTGACACTGGATCTGCTCTGGTTTCTGGGTGAATTGTTTTTCATGGTCAGCTTTAAGGTTTTGCAGTTAGTTACTCAGTCGTGAATACCTAGATTTCTTCTAAGAGCATTTTCCCTTTAGGACTTCTCTGAATTTCCCTTCCTTGTGTTTGTAGAGTTAGGACTCTGACACGAGTTGCAGAATCACCACTGTCACAACTATCACGAGCAGCAGCCTTCTCTTCATTTCCCAGAAGCTAAAAGAGGCTTCCCAACCTTCACCTTTACAGTTATCAATAAATATTTGGAAGGAGAGATTATTTATTCCGGTTCTGTAGTGGAAAAGCTGACATGTGAGTTAATATTGAATCAGTCTCTGGTTTCTATGCCTGTCGCTGTGGCTTGGGTATTCTATTTAAGATGATTTAGGCAGGGCACCAAAATCTATTAGAGTTAATGCATGCTGTTCATTTTTCTGGTTAAAAAAAAAAAAATCACTTCCTACCTATTGAACATCTCATATATGCTAGACACTTAAATGGAATATCTCTATTCTTCCTGGTGTTATTCAGGGTGGGTAATATCCCTGTTTTATAGGTGACGAAACTAAAGCAGGCGGAGATAACTATTTTATGGTTGTCTTTTTTTAAAAAAATTATATTTATTTTTATTTTTCAATTACAGTTGACATACAATCTTATCTTAGTTTCAGGTATTCAACATAGTGATTAGACATTTTTATAGTAAGTGATCACCCTGATAAGGAGATTGTAACTTACCCAAGTTGTGTGGACAAGCTTAAGGCATGGACTCAGACTCACGTTTGTCAGTCTGCACACGAAAGTATTCTCCTCATTACATCTGCTTCTTTCTCTGTTTTTAACCTCACTTATGAAAAGAAATGACAACATTTTGTTTGTTTTTACCTTTTCAACAAAGATTCAGCTAAAACAATAGAGAATAGGCATGTTATTGGAATAGAGACATAATAGTGTCAGCCTTTTTATAAGGATTTTTGGCTTTCATGCAGTATGTATTCATTTTTTTTTCCTAAGGAGCCTACGTATAGTGGATCCATTGGTGAGAGTTTCTTGAGGCAATGTTGTCTAAAAGCAGTATTGCTGGATATTAGGATATAATCATGCTAATTTTACTAGGAACTGTGCAGGTCATTGTCAGGTTTATATATCCACTAGTACTTCATGATGGTTCCTTTTTTTTATTAACAATTTTTTTGATTTTTGTCCATCTGATAGATGTTTATTGTACCTCAAAGTTTAATTTTTTTTCTTTTTTGATTACAAGTGAGGTTGAGCATCTCTCCATTTACTTAATTTAATTCCCCTTTTCTGTGCATTAGGTCTCTTGCTTTTTTCTTGTAAAAAATCCTTAAAAGAGTTTTTGTAGCATTCCTTGCATTATAGATTAATCTCTTGTTACCCTTACGTATTGTGAATGTTTTCTCTGAGGGTGTCACTTGCCTGATAATTTTGCCTCTGGTGCTTTTCATTAAAAAACAAAAATCTTTGATGTAGTTGAACCCACCAATTTTTGCTATTATTGCAATCTATGCATTTTGAGTCCTTTAAGAAAACTTTTTCTGTTCTGGGCTCACAATATAGTGTCTCTTCACTTTATTAGTTTTATACGTTTACTCTTATTAGGGTTTTTAAAACTATTTGGAATAAAACATATGAGGCATAAATTTGTTTTTATTTTTTAAAAAACTGTTGATAATCGTGAGCCAGTCCCCACCACTATTTACCAAATAATCTACTCTTTCTCCACAGATTTTTAGTGCTACCTCTAGCATGTTAAGTGCATATTTATATAAATCTTCTGAGATGTCTCTTTTGTTCGGGTAGCATATATGCGTGTTCCTGGAATTGACACACTTTTAAAACTACTGTGGCTTTGAAATATGTCTCACCTTGTTACATGTACATTTTTATGACTTGCTCTTATTAGCGTGATTGATATAAATTTAAAAGTTCAAAAATACTTTAGATTATTTTAGATAGATTTCTTGCTTTTGTTTGCATCTGTGTTAACTCTTACACCTTCAGACGTATTTCCTAGAAATGTGTTTACTTCTCTGGGAACATTTTAAAATTTATTTATTTAGTAACATAATTTAATTTAACATTCCTAACATTACATTTCCTTCTCAGTTTTACTTATTTATTTTTTAGCAGTTATGGCTGCCTTTCACACTTGGTCATCTATGTAGGGCAGTAGGTGTGTCACTTCAGAGTCTTTCTTCTTCAGTGAGTGCTCTGCATGTGCGTATAGAGCTGGGATGTGCCCTTCCTGGTACGGCTTTTGAATGAATGTTTTATGAGTTGCAATGCCGTAATACATGACTGAATGCTCTTGAAAGCCTGTTAATTATAGATGCCTCTTTATTAATGGGAAAACATTGCCAGTTTCAGCTTGGATTCTCCAAGTTTACTTTTCTCCACTCTGTTCTCATTCACTGGGTCTTATTCCCCCTCCAGTTTCCAATTTATGTTACATCGAATGCTTTAGGTCCCTTTATTTTATGAGTGAGCATTTACATGCCTGTGCGGAATACAGTGTACTTTTTCTTTAATTTGTGAAATGGAATGAAACTATGTTATACATAACGTGGCTTATTATTGTAAATAAATTTGAAATAATTGTGGGGGACAAGTTGTGGTCTCAAAATCAATATTGTATGACATGGTTCATCTAGGCCAAAGATGTTACTCTTTGCCATCAGTTCTGGGATTTCATGGGTGACAGGCTGTATTTTATTTATTTTGTTTGCAGTTCTTACGGTGCTTTATGGATATAGGAGAGGGTTGTAGTTTACTGAAATGTACTAAGCTTGCACAAAGTCTGATAAAACTATACTGTAGAATATTATAGGGTCCAAAACCTGCTTAGACAGATAAGAATAATGTCCTTGGGCTGTTGACTGTTCCTCTATTGTGCTTTAAACAGGATATATTAGTTATTCACCTGAGTTTGAGTGTAACAGCCCCAGCTACTCACCTAACTGAACTTACATACTCAGGAGGGGACTTCATCAGGAAGGATGTTTTCCATTTTTCATTCAGGTTCCTTCATGCTCATCTCACCAGCTGTCAATTCCACCTGTCTTACCAGCCCCCTCTCTTATTCAGTTATTCTGAATATAATTGACAACCAAGATACTTCACCTGTTCAACAGACATTTGCTGAGCTCCAAACTGTTAAATTCTAGTTCCCTTATCTCTCTTCCTCCTACCTGCCGTGTAGCAGTCATTATGCTAAGTTCTAAAGATACAATGAATACCACACAGTGCTGACCTCAGAAGATAGACACATGAATCATTAACTGGAATTTAGAATGTGAGGCACTTTACAGCAAACATTGCGATAAATAGTAATAGCAAGTAAGGTACAAAGGAGGAAGTGATTTTTTTTCTTGTTTGTGAGGAAATAATTCATAAAGGAGGTGATTTTGGTGCTGCATATTGGAGGAATAGGATAGGATTATTTACCAGGCTGAAGAGGAAAGAAACAGAGGAAACATTACAGGTTTAGAGCCTAGAATACTCAGTGCATGAGGAACATGGAGTATGAGTGACTGGAGCAGAGAGGAGAAGAGGTTAGAGGTGCGCCCTGGGTCAGAGGCTTGGTCCAGCCTTGTCTAGGGCCATGCATGCTACTTCTGGAAGCGCGGACTTTTTTTCTGAGAGAATTGTGGAGCCATCAAAGGTGAAATGTTCAAATTCAATCTTAAGATATGTAGAAAGGAAGCAGGGAGAAGTCCAGTGGCTATTAAAACAATCCAGGTAGAAATAATGAAGACAAACTAAGGTGATGATATCGAGAGAGGAGAGGAGAGAGGATGGGTTTGAGAATCATTTAGGAGAAAAAAAATGTTGATTTCATGGAAAGTGGGAGGAGAGGAAGAGGGAGGAAGAAGAAAAATGACTCTTGACGTTTCTTGTTAGGAAGATTCATTGTCTGAGGTGTCATTAGGGTGGAAAACTTAAGAGGAGCAAGTTTGGAGAGAGAATAGTGAGTTCGGTTTGAAGTAAAGTTGGGATACCTGTGGTATATTCAGCTGATCTTGAGAGGCCTAGTCCCCAAGAGAAAAGCCAGGGCTGGTGACATGTATTGGAAAGTGACTAAGACTGATGGTTATAGCCATGAATGTGGTTGAGATCCCACAGGGATAGCCAGAGGGCCAAATTCTGAGCAGACAAAAGAAAAGGAAAGAGAAAGAGGGTCAGGAAAGCCCAGAAACAAAAATGATAGTAATATTGAGCACCTGTTGTTTGTTTTTGGTTTCTATATATTCTCTCATATAGTCCTCTGAAATAATCATTGTCATTGCTTTTTACAAAAAAGCTATTTATCTAAAGCTTAGGTAAGCAATTTGCCAAATTGCCCAGGTCGTAAATAGGGAAAAGCCGTCAAGTCTGTCTGAGGCCACAGGAAGGTCAGGTAGATTGACATGGGAGATTGGATCTGGCAATTAGATATTCAGTTGATGGTTAAAAGAGCTCTTAAGCCTGCATCTGGATTCATGGGTGAGGAACAAGTAGGAGTTAAGAAGTGGGACCACCGAGTGGAGTGTGTATGTGTTTATACACGTGTGTCTATAAAGGAATACTTTTTGTGTGTAATGGCGACTGGAGCTTATGTTTCGGTTGAGAATACTGGAGTCACTAAAGGTAGAAAACTAATGGAGTAAGGTTCCAGAAAAGGTAGGATGGACGAGGTCTGGAGTGCAGGCATGCTCAAATGGGTTGTCCTGGGAAGGAATAGGGACATTTATTCCTTTGGGACAGGAGAGGAGGAGAAAAAAGATAAGTGTGATGGTAGATGAATGTGCAGGAGGAGAGGAGGGCAGTCGATAAAGTTCATTCCTAATGGCTTGTGTTTTCTCAGTGAAATAGAAGCAGATGAAATCCGAGAGTGAGGAGGCCTTGAGAAGACATTTGAAAGTTAGTAACAGTTAACTTGGAAAAAGGAGTTTACTGATTTAGGTTGAGTAATGGCCGAGCATCACTGAGGGCCCAGTTGGGGCTAGTCACTGGGGATTAGGTACCGATGGTGGGTTTTTTGCTTTGTTTTGTTTTTTTTCTGGTTGATAGAGTAAGATGAATACCATGTATGACCTTTTAAAATAAAATACACAGGCCTTGCCTGAAATGTTAAGATGGTGATTCAAAGGAAGCTTCAGGATGTGGGGGGTGGGGGGATGGGGAGGGAGGAAAAGTAGGACAGAGGAAGCAACAGATTGAGCATTAGGGAACTTGGGTTCTAGTCTTAGTTCTTCCATTAACAGAGGATGGCCTCAGGGAAGTCAGCTTATGTCTCTGAGCCTCAGTTTCCTCATTTTTTGGTGGAGGAAATTATACTTAATGTCTTCTCCAGTCTCTGGTAATTCTCAGAACTTCTGTGAGACTTGTTATTAGACAAAGAGAAGTGGACAGAAGAATAAGAGTAGTTAGATTCTTGTCATTTATCATTCATTCATGAGTTCTTCTGAGAGCAGCTCTAATGCCAATGCCTCTGGGAAGTTGACAGCATGAGTCCAGGACAGCAGATGACCATGCCCAAGTGTCTGTTACTGGGCTGTCCCCAGTAATGAGAGAAAGGAGGCAAGTCAGGAAATTGGGAACAGGAGCATGGGGCTGTGATGGGAGTTGTGCAAGGCGCAGACAGGGTAGGTTTTCTGTGTGCCAGGTCTCCCTGAGACGTCAGCGAGTAAGTTCATAAAGGTGGTGACAATGGTCTTTGCATACATCATCTATGTTGTTTCTTTCCCTGTATGATTGCTTTTTATTTTCACTGGGTTTGTTTTTCCCTCTTGGTTTAAAATGTGGCATTGTAGAAGATAATTCAGCAGTTGGAGAAGGCTATGCATATTTACATCAGCTTACCTTAGTTTTTCCTCCTTCCCATATCCTTTACTATACTTTGATTTTCTTTGTCTGTAGGGAAATCAGAAACAGAAGCATTTCATCACTCTTCTCATTGAGTGTGTGCTTTCCCGAAAGGTTTACTCTTCAGAGCCGTTTAACTGTTTCTGCTTCCTATTATGAATAGAGATGACATCTTAAAGCCTTAGAGGTGTGGCTACATTTAAAGGTGAATCCAGATCAGACAGGGGCTCTAGAGATTACTGTAATAATTTAACAAGCCTAAACAGGTGGTAGGACACTCTTTTTAAAATTAAGCCTGTAATCTTTCTCTATGCAGTTACATATTTGAGAGAAACTTGGGCATTCCTTTTTTTCCTCATTAAGCTATTACACAACTTAAGGCTTGGAAAATTCTTCACAGGAAGAAACAGGGTGTAACAGTTTGTGTGAGACATTTTCTAAAAATTTACCCTTTTAGCTGAAGTCTGAGTATATTATTCTCTCCACCCCACTGCTCTAGTTTCTTTCTGAAAGTTAATTTCTCCACATAATTAAATATTCTTCAAAGTGAAACAGTTAAAAAGTTAAAGCCATTTAAACTGTGAAATTAAAACATAGTCTAAAAATGTGTTCTTCCATTTCCTGAGAAACAACAGGAAGGATTTGCTTTCTCAAAATAAACTAAGTAGCCTCACTGTGAACTCCATAGTAGAGATCAAAGATTCCAGCATCCTCACAAAATGGGAGATTTTCAGTCCTTTTTTCTAACCTCAGAAAATCAAATGTAATACTCTTGGGTGTTTTGTTTGTTTGTTTGTTTGTTGTGTTTTATTATTAACATGAGGAACCAGTATATATATCTACAGTTCAGAAACACACCTCTGGCATATGTAACATCATTTTAGCCTAAATGTTGACCATCTGGTATGTCTAGGAGAGTCCATTTCCAAGATATCCCTGATCAGTACGGGCATGCTATACATTCTGCAATGGAAAGTGTCCTTGGCCATTAAATTTAAGAACAATAGAGAAAAACCATATAGCATCTAAGCATGAACTTGCTAGATTAGTAAATTATTTCATAGCTCTGCTAATAAGAAAAGTTCAGTAGCTCATTGAACATTGACCTGCATATATTCAGGAAGGAATCTGCTATAGGAATTTTATCTTTCTGTATATACACATGTATACACATACATTCTCAGGTAGGAATAAGGACATTTATTAATATTTCTCTACTTCCAGAAACAAGGAGTGAGAGCCCATTTTAAAGAGAGATGTAATCTGTTATGGCTGACGGATTTCTGTTTGTGAGATACAAGATTAGGGAGAAATATGTAAAGCATTCATCTCTTAATTTGTGAGCTCAAATAACATACGATTCTGTAGTCTTCAAATAGTGTAAAATAGGTCAACATTTTGAAATATTGGGCAGAGTTTATATATATTAGAAAAATTATGTGTATACATTGAGAACTTTATAGAATTTCTCAATAGGCTAGTTTTTTCTGCACTTGTCTTTCAAGAACAGGTAGGAAAATGGACCATCAGAACAGTATACAGCTTATGATATCAATTT
>NW_011888803.1:11559865-11584036 GCF_000151845.1 Pteropus vampyrus
AGGGTAGGTTTTCTGTGTGCCAGGTCTCCCTGAGACGTCAGCGAGTAAGTTCATAAAGGTGGTGACAATGGTCTTTGCATACATCATCTATGTTGTTTCTTTCCCTGTATGATTGCTTTTTATTTTCACTGGGTTTGTTTTTCCCTCTTGGTTTAAAATGTGGCATTGTAGAAGATAATTCAGCAGTTGGAGAAGGCTATGCATATTTACATCAGCTTACCTTAGTTTTTCCTCCTTCCCATATCCTTTACTATACTTTGATTTTCTTTGTCTGTAGGGAAATCAGAAACAGAAGCATTTCATCACTCTTCTCATTGAGTGTGTGCTTTCCCGAAAGGTTTACTCTTCAGAGCCGTTTAACTGTTTCTGCTTCCTATTATGAATAGAGATGACATCTTAAAGCCTTAGAGGTGTGGCTACATTTAAAGGTGAATCCAGATCAGACAGGGGCTCTAGAGATTACTGTAATAATTTAACAAGCCTAAACAGGTGGTAGGACACTCTTTTTAAAATTAAGCCTGTAATCTTTCTCTATGCAGTTACATATTTGAGAGAAACTTGGGCATTCCTTTTTTTCCTCATTAAGCTATTACACAACTTAAGGCTTGGAAAATTCTTCACAGGAAGAAACAGGGTGTAACAGTTTGTGTGAGACATTTTCTAAAAATTTACCCTTTTAGCTGAAGTCTGAGTATATTATTCTCTCCACCCCACTGCTCTAGTTTCTTTCTGAAAGTTAATTTCTCCACATAATTAAATATTCTTCAAAGTGAAACAGTTAAAAAGTTAAAGCCATTTAAACTGTGAAATTAAAACATAGTCTAAAAATGTGTTCTTCCATTTCCTGAGAAACAACAGGAAGGATTTGCTTTCTCAAAATAAACTAAGTAGCCTCACTGTGAACTCCATAGTAGAGATCAAAGATTCCAGCATCCTCACAAAATGGGAGATTTTCAGTCCTTTTTTCTAACCTCAGAAAATCAAATGTAATACTCTTGGGTGTTTTGTTTGTTTGTTTGTTTGTTGTGTTTTATTATTAACATGAGGAACCAGTATATATATCTACAGTTCAGAAACACACCTCTGGCATATGTAACATCATTTTAGCCTAAATGTTGACCATCTGGTATGTCTAGGAGAGTCCATTTCCAAGATATCCCTGATCAGTACGGGCATGCTATACATTCTGCAATGGAAAGTGTCCTTGGCCATTAAATTTAAGAACAATAGAGAAAAACCATATAGCATCTAAGCATGAACTTGCTAGATTAGTAAATTATTTCATAGCTCTGCTAATAAGAAAAGTTCAGTAGCTCATTGAACATTGACCTGCATATATTCAGGAAGGAATCTGCTATAGGAATTTTATCTTTCTGTATATACACATGTATACACATACATTCTCAGGTAGGAATAAGGACATTTATTAATATTTCTCTACTTCCAGAAACAAGGAGTGAGAGCCCATTTTAAAGAGAGATGTAATCTGTTATGGCTGACGGATTTCTGTTTGTGAGATACAAGATTAGGGAGAAATATGTAAAGCATTCATCTCTTAATTTGTGAGCTCAAATAACATACGATTCTGTAGTCTTCAAATAGTGTAAAATAGGTCAACATTTTGAAATATTGGGCAGAGTTTATATATATTAGAAAAATTATGTGTATACATTGAGAACTTTATAGAATTTCTCAATAGGCTAGTTTTTTCTGCACTTGTCTTTCAAGAACAGGTAGGAAAATGGACCATCAGAACAGTATACAGCTTATGATATCAATTTCTTTTTATTTTTAACCTGTTTCTTTACATTTACAGTAGGTATCTTGTAGACCACATACATTTGGGTCTGATTTTTTTTTTATCTTCTCTGACAGTCTGTGTCTTTGAATTGTTATATTTAGATGATTCACATTTAAAGTGATTATTGATATAGTTTGATTACTATCTGCCATGTTTGTAACTGTTTTCTATTTGCTACATTTGCTCTTTTCCCCTTTCTCAGAAATGTTTGCCTTCTATGGGTTTAAGTGAACAGTTTATGATTCCATTTTATCTCTTCTTTTAACATATCAAGTTATATTTCCTTTACAGAATTTTTAGCGGTTACCCTAAAGTTTACAATTTATCTTACTTTCTAAAAACAAAAAACAAAAAAAAACATATTTAGGTGTGTATGCATGGGCGGGGGGCAGGGAAAGGAAGGCTATTATACCAAGACATTTAAGAGTAGTTATCTTTGAGTGGTAGGATTTTAGATGATTTTTACTTGTTTTTTTGTAGTTTTCCGTATTATCTACTTTTTTAATAGCAAGTAGGTATTACTTTTATAATCAGAAACAAAAAGGCTCTTTTCCTTTTGAAGAGAGAAGAATTAAAACAAACTGAAAATCTCCCATGGTTCTACAGTTTATACTTTCTCTACTTCCATTTTGAGATAAGCATTGTCCCACAATCAGCAGCACTCCACTGGTAGGAAAAAGGAAGCAGGTCGGCTGCACCTTTTGTTGCACTGGGAAAGCTGTCAACTCCTGTCCTATACCTACCTTCTCTTCTTGCACAATGAGCATGAACCCTCAGAATGACTTGTTTCCACTTAATACAGAGTAAACCAAACCCCTCTATTTTTGCATAATTAAGTTCTCCTCTACATGCAACGTCTTTATGTCTTTAGTTGTTTTTCAGAAAATAATGAACATAATAAGAACACTTGAAAACTAGTTTAAAGTATAGCTTTTCACACAAAACTTGTAATAGTTCTTTGGTTTGCTGGTGTTAAACCTGCTCTCTTTTGGGTCAGGGTGGGAAGTATTAGGGGTGTTGTCTATGATTTAAGTGAATAAATTGTAACCAAGGTGAAGCTATTGGTTTGTTTGGATTTTAGGGAAGTCATTTCCCCTTGTGAAATTTTAGAGAAAATTACTACTACTATTCTTTCAATGTCGATTATATCTTCCGAATTTATTTGGGTGTACACGTAAACCAAACCCAAATTAAAGCTTATGAAAGTGGCATGGATCAGTGCAAATGGATGAATATAGATTTCTTTAAAATATGGTTTTATTACCAACTAACTTTCCTGGTGTTTTCAAGAATGTCATAAATTTTATAAATACCACAGTTCGTTAGCCTGTAAAATTGGGACAGTTCTCTTCTGTTGCTTACCTGCTGCATTCAAGTAAACAAAAGACAAGTGAAGCTTTTTAAGTCTTCTAAAAGAGGCTAAAAAAGCAAACCAATTTTTTTCCTATTTCCAGGTGAAAAATTGTAGGTCTTGATTTTACTGTATTTTATTATTAAAACTATGAAATATCATTTAGCATAAAAAATGAAGTAGTAATCATAATCTTTTTAAAACTAATAGAATTAAACATTTTGATATAAAGAAAATTTAAAAGAATATGAAATACATGCTAAAAATTTATTCACGGTATATCGATTATTGCAACTATTAATATATACAAATTTTGAAGGGATCAAAAGTATAAGCAATTGCTATTTAAGAGATTATGAGTAAAATTTAATAAGATTTCTTTATAAAAAGTTAATGTTACATATTTTACAAGAAGTTGAGACATCAGAAATCAAGTTTCCTTGATGCTTATTAAGATAAGCTTAAAATGTTAATGAATTTTTTAATTTACAGTATAAATTAGTAGTCTTCAGTAGGTGTGGGGAATAAGTGTAAGTAGTTTGACTTTTTTTAAAAACTAATTTTTGAATGAATGACTTGATACTTGAAGATAATAGTGAGGAAACGATGAAAATTCTAGCGTTGTTATTATGTTACCCACTTAACTAAGCATTGCGTGCGTTGGCCTTGGTGCCTTTGATTTGCTGCCATTGGTCCCCTTACTCTGGTTTTAATTTGTCAAAGTCTGTAACGTTCTGGCTACCTTTTTGCTCCTCAAGTTCAGCTGTGAAAATTACTTAAGTGAGAAATGGCTTGAGAGTAAGAACTGTGAATGGAGGAAAGAAGTTATCCTCTTATTATTTTAAACACAGGAACAATTATCTGCAACCCTAAGATTTTACCCCAGAAGAACTCACAGTATAATAGGTTATCTTCACTTTTATAAATGTAAACCATAATGCTTTAATAACTACTTTTAGGAAAGGTCAGCAGCTGCTAATTTCAGTCTGCCTTTCGTCCATTTATTTCGTGATGGTTCCTCTCTGTGTGTTCCTGGAATCATTTACTCTTTGAAAGAAGTAATGAGCTTGTGATCAGTCCTGCCACCAGTGGCCCAGTATGAGATCTAGATATTGCAGCAGTGCGCTAACAAAGAGGCTGCCTCCCTTTCTGTGCTTTCAGGAGGTGGTTGTAAACAGCTAAATGAAAATCTAAAAATTGCAAAAATGGTTTTAGCACTACCCTTAAAAACACTATTAAAATAACAAATATACAATATAATAAAATAGAAAGTGGATTTATTAAGCTGTGAAAAAAATAACATGTATGGTTGCCTAATTAATATACATTTTATAAATACATAAAATATATGAAATGGTTTAAATATTTGCTAGAGTAAATTTTCCTGCCTTTTAGTGTATAATTCTAGATGAGTAAATTGTATATTTTAGGGGGCAGTAGCAGTAAGGCTAAAAAGCAACATATTTACAACAGTCTTAAAATACAGTTTACCAAGTAGTATTCCCACTTTGTGGATAGAACCCAAAAGCCAAGTAGTTAGTTTAAAGTTGGAGGTACACATTAGATGAGCTTTCCATTCCTAAGTAATCTTTCATCAGAGCTAGGGAAAAAAGGCTTACACATCTACTTTAGGCAGGCTTTTATCTGAACCATTTCAAGATAAAGGAAATGTATAATTTAAGCTTTTCTGGAATAAATTAAAACCTCTCCACTCTCCGATCTCAAATCAATATTTTAAACTAATTTTTTTATGCTAAAACTTAAGGCAACTCTGATTCCTTTCTTAGTAGAAATAGATATACATCATCCTCTATGAAATAGCTAACCAAAGACAGACCTACCTTCAACCTTCTCTGTAGTAAGTTTACTAATTCTAAGGCTCTTTACTCTTAACTTACAAGTCCTTTTTTCTTTTTTTTAAGTACAGAATTTTTTCAGATTTTCCTTAAAATTTTTCTAACATTTTCCATTCCTCCTTTTAGTTACTGATAGGGGCATTGACAGGAACCCTCATGTGCTGCCGATGTGATGATCTCCTGGGACAAAGGCAGGTGGAAGTTGCAGGGAGACAGACTGACTTTTAAGGTGAGGAAGAAAACTCCTTCAAAGCCATGCGGAGCTGACCTGAACTGCCGGTGTTGTCTAGGGCCCAGGACTGGAGAGGCTGTTCATCCTTGGCTAAGAGTTAGAGACTTGAAACCTCCTATGGTGGGGTGGGCCAGAGATACTCTCTGAGGTCATAAAGTGTGTATATACCGTTCAGTCACAAGTTTTGTGCTAGAAAAACACATTCAAACACTGATTCCGCTATGTAGTAGGTGTGTGACCCTAGGAAAGTAAGCGAAATTCTCTAAGCCTTGATTTGCTCATCTTTAAAACGAGGATAAAATGATATGAGGCTTATCATGTAAATTTAATGTATGTAAAGCCCTTGATATAGTTATTCCTTACACCTGACTGTGATTCTGTAGCTTTTCATTCTTATGCCCCTTTTCTTTTACCCCTGTTCTTTTTCTGCCCTCCTATTCATTCTTTTAGAGACCGTATTTTCTCTCCTTTTGTTGTCATCTTCCCTACCTGTGCCGTAGGGCCTTCCAGTGGTACCCTGAGCTCCTCCAGTAGCATTACCATCAATGCGTGATGCCTGGGTGAGCCAGTGAACAGCAATGGATCCTCTGCGTCCTTTGGATTTGGCACAAGGGACTGCCTTAAACACCCTGATAAAGCTGCTGTAGCACTTTCTGCTTTGTAGTCGATGGTCACGAAAGCACTAAATGGGAGTTGGATATAAGAAAAACCCTTTTATACAAAGGCTTATGGGTGTAGAAATCTGTTGGTAACATTTAATTTTTCCTCTATTTAAGTTTCTGTTTTGGAGCCAGGCTCCTAACTGCAAATGTTGTGCTTGAGAGAGAGGAATAATATCAGGACCAGCAGTTCAGAAGCATTTCTTTTTAACAGGCACATTTAACATAACTTTGAGGAATTGCTGTGGATACTAAAGGGGTGACATAAATAATTTTTTTCATCACAAGCTCTTTGAAGACCCACTTGCTTGACAAAGTAATGTTACTTAAAAATGTAAGGGAATCTCATTTGCACATACTTTATGAGCGAAAGAGATCTGGTGAAACCATTAAAGAAATACAGGTTGTTAGAGCTTCAAGGATTCTTTGCCATTCAATTCAGTGGTTTTCCTTTATAAATAATGAAGAATCACAGAGGTGAAGTAGCTTGTTCCTTGAAACAGAGCTTTTCATGTTCACAAAAGGCAAACCTGGGAGACGTGGCCCCTGACACTGTCATTTCCCCCTTAGGTTCCAGTGCAGCACCCTGACTCTAGGCTCTGGGCCTGGGAGGCATCTCATTATGGCTCAAAGATATCTCTCCCTTGTTAGCCTTTATTGCTCACTAAGGCATTGATGAAAAAGTTTGTGTTCTCATTCAGATTCTTTCTTTTGACTCTATTGATGATTTTATGAAATCTTTGGTTTGTTTGATTGCTCTGGCTCAGGAATAATTAAATAGGCAAATATTTGGGCAGTTTAGTTCTCCTGTGTTCATTTTTTGACCTCTTTCTCTGTGCTAGGCACTTTTGTGTTTTTGAGTGGTTGACATGAGTTAACTCTAGGAGAGTATAAGTGTAACTATACCCATTTGCCAGGTCAGAAAACTAAGGTTTACAGGGAGTAAGCAGCTTGTCCCAGGTTGTATGGCTTGTAAGCTAGAAGTCGATCTCAGGTCAGTTTTCCAGCCACATGTTCGTAATCACTGCCTTTGATTACATTTTCTGTCCCCTTTACTGCCTGGGTAATGGGGAACAGGCATAGAATTGAAGATCTTGTGGCAAATGATTCAAAGATCATCTGGCCTAGCCCCTTAGCTTCTGGCAGATGAGGTGTATTTATTCCTCTGATTTCATACATGAAATACTCGAGGCCTTGTTTTTATTTAATTTTTTGGTTTGCTGTTTCAAAGTAAAAAATGGTCTTTTGGGTTTTTTTGCTATTAAAAAGTAATAAATTCTCATTTAAAGGAAATAAGTAAGTCTAGAAAATAAAGGAGAAAATTAAAATAACCTTTAAAACTCCATAGTCAGATGATTGAGTGGGTTCAAATCTCAGCTGTATCACTGACCAGCTTTTTGACTTTGGGCAAATTTTAGAGCCTCACATATGCAAATTACCCATATGTAAAACAAGAACAATCATAGTTCCTTCTTATTA
Organism: Pteropus vampyrus; assembly: GCF_000151845.1. Lineage (NCBI taxonomy): Eukaryota > Metazoa > Chordata > Mammalia > Chiroptera > Pteropodidae > Pteropus > Pteropus vampyrus. The sequence goes on from NW_011888803.1 coordinate 11,567,244, forward strand.
TAGTTGTTATAAGGATTAAGTGGGTTCTTATTTGTGAAGCATTTAGAACAATGCCTAGCACTTAGTAAGTATAACACAAGTGTTGACTAAAAGAAAATAAATGATTACCCATGTAAATAGCCTTCCCCTCTGTGAACCTGGAGGAGGAGGTAGAGGCAGGGCCAGAATGAAGATCAGGCCAGCTGTAAGTGGGTCGTGGGCTGAGCTGTGTGGAGGTAATCGGGCGGGTGGCCCCGGGGCCTTCTGCTTCTGTTTTCCATAGCAATCCTGATAACCTGGAATATTGATAAAGTTCTGTCTCTCACTTTCAAGATAGTAAAAATGATTCTGATTTTCCTTTTTTTCTACTCCTTGCTTTTAGGGAGTGCACAAAAAAGCACTTGTTTATTTGAGATTTTTGTCATAGACAAGGCCAGACATGAATTTTCTTTCATATGATGTTTTCTGTGTCCTGCATTAGTTGGATTCTTCCTTTGTTTTCTTGTACTTTGGTGTGAAGAAGATGCCCTGTTTATAAAGCCTTAGTGTCTTTCATGTGTAATGCATTCTTAAACTAATTCCGGTTGCTCTGACCCTTTGGGATTTTTTAATTGCTTTGTTCCATTTTTTAAGCATTTTTGAAATATTAAAAATATTCGTGAGGGAGGGTGGGTCATGGGAACATTTTACTAGAGTTGTTTGCTCTCAGAAAATTGTGAATGTTCATGGAGAAGTCTAATGTGGGGTTAAATTCTGCCAGGTGCATGCATTGGTCTCTTGAACTTAAGTTCCCATGTCTTTTGATACTTAAATCCTCGTTTCTGAGGCATAAAGTGTAGAGCTGGAGCCTCTTAAACTTGAGAGCCTCTGTGCTGCTGTTTCCCGTAGTCCCATCAGAGAAAGGTCTTAAGTAGTTCTTGTGTTTGCATTGAAGCAACATGTCAATAGTAAGGATCAAAAGATTTGTCTGCCGGGAGGCTGGTCACTCTGGCATCTTGCAAAAAGAAAAAAGAAGAAAATTGTCTGTTCTCTGATTTTTGCCTTTGAACCAAGACTTTCCAAAAAGAACAAAAAGAACAGAGACTTGTTTTGAATATTGCCGCCTCTGGGTGTGAGTGATTATGCAAGGCAGTAGAGTTTTTTGCTTTTTGTTTTTTAAAAAATCTTCATAATAGATGCAGAGGTATGAAATTGCAAAAAAAAAAAAAATTCAAACAACTGTATAAAGCAGTCTTTGAAGGCACGTGGTCCTCAGCTTACAAGGATTTGCAGGTCTTCATCTTGTGAAAGGCACCATCCACCACTTGCACATTTCCATAATAAATTCTTCTCATTTACTTTCCACGACAATCAGTTGCCAAGTTGTCTCAATTCTGTCTTAAACTTAAATTCTTAAATTGTAAGCTATCTCTTGAAACTCTCCAATATTCTGCTCCACTACAAAACCGCAGCGTGGCCACCAGCATGTCCTGCCTGGACTGCTGAAGCTGCCTCCAGCTGCGCTCCCTGCCTCTGACCTCCAGTGCTCTCTACACACTGAGGCCTGAGGGGTTTTTACAGAGCAAAACTCAATATGTCAGTGACTTACGTCAAGTCGTCTAGTGACTGACTTCTCATTGCCCTCCGAATTCCTTCATAAGGAATTAAAAGCCAAACTACTTAAGAAGACTTCAAGACCTTGCAAGAGGAAGTCCCTGCCTCTATCTGCAATCTTCACCCGTTACCCTACCTCTTCTACCACTGTACTTCAGACACACACCACTTACAGCCTCACAGAACTTGTTTCTGTTCCTCTAATCTGCTGTTTTCATGACAGCAAACCTTCAGGGTATGTCTGACGCCTACCACACTCTTTCCCGCTCTGCTGCCTCACTTTTGTCTAGCTAACTCCTATGTCTTCCTTTTGTCTTAAATATCATATCCTTCAAGAAGCCCCCTTTAACTCCTAAACTAAATAAGTTCCCCTGCTGTTTGTTTCTGTTTGTTTCCTTGTCTTTTCTGATAGATGCCCAGCCCCATGAGGTCTTAGACATGTCTTTCTTGTTCCCCACTATATCGTAGTGTCTAGCACACAGTAGGAGCGCAGATGTTTTTTGAATGAATGAACATGTTTCAAATCATTCTTGTTTTATTACTTGTAGTAGTACTTACCACACATAGCTGCATTACTTCCTTTAAAAGTTTATAGCAAACTCCCTTTGTTGACATAAATTTGCTTAATTATTCTAAATATATACAAACATGAAATTAGATGTGTATACCTTATGCTTATTGCTCTTATGCAACTATTAAAACATTTGAAAAAAATCACAAAAATGCAAATGATATTTTAAAACCGTTAAATTTAAATTAAAAATACTAATATAATCAATGAATGCTCTTTTGCTGAAACTAAGTCACCTATGTAGATTGTTTAAAAATGTATGAATTTGTTGCCTTAGGTCCTAATATATACTTAATTCACATGAGTCTTGAGTTTTATGATAATGTTACTGCAAAGAATATTTGTTTGAAATAAGCATTTTATTGAGAAGTACATTATGGACTTGAAGACCTTGCTTGGTCCTATCTCAGGACCATTGACCATAACTGTACCAGTCCTTGAATTACAATTTTAATGGTTTCTGATTTTCTTGCTAATGCTGTAACTGTCTTGTACATGCAGAGACTGCTGAAGGAAGTTAGTAGAAAATCAAAATGACACATTCACCTATTTTGAAAACAACTTGAACATAACTTTTTCTTATTGCCTTTGTAATTTTCTAGCTAAAACAAAACCTTCATTCTGTAATACCTTCGTGCCATTATGAAGATACTATTATGAATGCCTTAATGTCATTTGACCTTCGCTTGATATGACTACTGATTGTATATCAAGTTTGTCTCTGTCCTTTTCTTACTAGTCTGTAGCAATTAATATAGTACAGTACTCGTCTGCCTGTTATTTCATGATGTTATGAATTCAAAGTCTTACTTGATAATAGTCTTAAATTGACCTTTGTCGCTGCCTTCTCTGCTTTGCCAGTATATCACAAGTGCAGTTGCTGATGAGGACTGCTTGGTGCCCCTGCAATCCTAAATGCAAACTTCAGTGCCCTGTTGGTATGGAGTCATTCAGATGGTCCAGCGTGTATTTATATCAGTTTCTTTTAGATTAACACAAGTGAAAACACAAAATTGAAAGCTTATTCTGGAGAAGTCACAGACTCTTGACTGTGTGGTCCTTTAAGGATCCTTTGACCTCCATTTGAAAACTCTTGCTTATAGCGCTCATAGCCAACCAGAGACCATGCACAAACATATAAAAGTCATATCATTGTGTTTCGAGAAGTGTCTGGCTCCTGTGGGTCATTCCCTTGGTTCTCTACCTCTCTCTAGCCTCCTAGCCTATCCCCGCATCTTCCATAGCCACTTCATGGTGAGAGGGATGGAGAAACCTTGTTTTTGGGTCTCACTGAGGCCTTACACGTTCTGGTGGGAGTCTTTGGCTGTCTTTGGTAACTGGGGAAACCCTGCAGCCTTTGTCACTCGAACATGGAGCACCTATTGAGGAGGGAGGGTGGTAAGCATATAGCAGGAATGGCTAGGGAGGGCAGTGAAGATTTCAAGTATGTCAGCTCCTATACTTAACATTAAAAGGAAAATGTGGTGCAAATCTTGCAGAGACCGCCCAAGTTCAAGACATTTTGTTAAGCCAAACATAACATCATGGCTTTAGTCTAAGGACCTAGCAAGTCATTTATTTCTTTTTTTGCATATATAATTTTGATAGCTTTATTGCGATATAATTCATATAGCATACAACTGGTCTATTTAGAATATATGATTCAGTGGCATTTAGTATGCTCACAGAGTTGTGCGGCCATCACCACTACCAATTTTAGAATATTTCTTCACCTGAAAAGAAGTGCCATACCTATTACAAGCCATTGCCCATTCTTCCCAATCTCCCTAGCCGCTGGGAAACAGTAATCTATCTGTCTCTAGATTTGCTTATTCTGGACATTTAACATAAATAGAATCATAGAATATGTATACCTTTGTGACTGGCTTCTTTGAGCATGTTTTCAAGGTTAGCATGTTGTAGCATGTGTCAGTATTTCATTTATTTTTACTGCCAGATAACATTTTAAGTTACCGTTCAATAGTGTTCACATTTTTGTGAAACAGATCTTCAGAACATTTTTATCTTGCAAACTGAAACTAGATATACCAGATTTTATACATTTTCATCGCTTGATGGACATTTGGGTTTTCCAGTGTTGGACAGTTGTGTATAATGTCACTATGAACATTTGTGTACAAGTTTTTGTGTGGACATATTCTCATTTTTCATGGTAGATACCTAGGCATGGTAGATCATATAGTAAATCCATATTTAACATTTTGAGGAACTGCCAGACATTTCCAAAGCTCCCGCACCATTTTATATTCCCTTTAGTGGTATACGAAGATTTCAATTTCTCCACATTCTGGCCAACACTTGTTATTATCTGTTCTTTTTATTATAGCCACCTTAGGGACGAAGCGGTATCTCATTATTTTTAATTTGTATTTCTCTAATGACTAATGATGTAGAGCATCTTTTCATGTGAAGATATTTAATTAAAATTTCTTTTCTTAAAAACGAAGTTTTCCTAGACTCTGTTATAATTTAAGAAGGAAATAACACCCTTTGGGAATCTCAAAAGGTACAAATTGTGACTCAAATTCCTATGATTTCAAGAATTGGCAGAGCGAGAGCTGCCCTCATTCATTGTTAAGCACTACTGGCAGGTCAGAATTTAAATAGGAGCAGTTGAACAATTTGATTTTCAGGAACCTGATAAATGGAGTCATTGTCTGTGATAAGCAAAGGAAAGAAAAGAAAGTGGAAGATGGGCCCAAAGGTAAGAGATTTCCTTTCAGGGCGCTAAGTTACCACCACAACCAAGCAGAAAAATGGCCTTCATCTTTCTAGACCCTAGTTCTTTGTTTGGTGTCTAGCACAAAGTATTTGCTACTGGTTTTGAAGAAAGTGTAACCTCGATTGCAGCAGACAGTCCAAGAATTTAGAATCATAGAACCTAAGAATTAGAAGCTAATGGTCCCTGCAGGGAACTTTGCGTTATGTAAAAAGGGTTGCAAAATAAAGCATCCCTACGTTAACTTCTTAAAAGCTCTTAGGTCTCCTCAGATTACACAGATTTCTTTAAAAATGCCTGCCTAACCTTTCTGGTAACTACCATCATACATACCCATGTGAACTCCATGGTGCCAGTGAGGTTAATTTATGTAGAAAATCTCTCCTTATTCCCACCCTTCCCAAATAAGGCAAATCAACTATTAACAGTAATAAAGAGCTAATTGTTGAGCTCTATATGCCAGGCACTGTGCTAAGCAGTGTATATTGTGTCAATTGACACAGCATTTCAGTGAGGCGGGTCCTACTCTTATTCCCATATTACAGAAAAGAAAATTTAGGCTCAGCATGATTAAGTAGCTTTCCCAGTGTACCCCTTCTTTAAAGAGGCAGGCTGGGAGGTTTCCAGGCTTTAGCCAATGCTCTCAACCACAGTACTCAGTACACGCACGCACACACGCACGCACGCACGTCTTCCTTACCCCTCTGAGATCTGCAACAGGAATTGGGAAACATGTACATATTGACTCGGTATTACTTTGATGGAGATTTGTCATTTCTTCCTTGGCCCGCTCACTGCAGGTGCATTTGAATGTGGCAGGAATCACAACCATGGCTGCACCTGGTTGTCGCAGTTTTGTGAACACCTGGGAAGGTTAGACTTGATCTAGAACCATCACAGCATTATAACCTAGGGAGAGTCATGACTAGATTTTCTTTTCTGAAGAAATATAGCTGATAGCATTGTGGAGGATAGGTTGGAGTAGTTGGAGATAGGTGTCAGGAAATTCAGTTTGGGTTAACCAATTTCCTGTTTGCCCCCAAAAACACTCTCCAGTGGTGCATGTGGCTGCAGCATTTACGCCAAGATAATTTGCGAATTATAGTCCTAACCTTACCCCCAAAGTTTGCCACAAAATATCTCGCTTTTGTTATTATTTTCACATTGTTCTAATATATCAATGATCTTTGGAAACAAATGACATAATTTTATTTATAGCATTCTATTTTTAGTAGTGGTATTTCCATTTACAAAATATAGCAATTCTTGATCGCCGAAAATGTCAAATCCTAGAAAATGTAGCATTCCTATGTTTGATGTTAAATTACCATTGTTCTCAAACAGTTGTTAGCTGGAGATTCATTTGATGGATCTGATTTGTGTGTTTGTTCGTGAGGATTAGAGATAATTTCTGTTTAGAAATAACTCCAAGAGCAGTTTTTATATTTTATTTTCTCATTGAAAACCAGTCAGATTTGCTTCAGCCTCAGGGAGTGTTTATGTAAAATTAGCGCTGAGAGCTGCACTTTTCTTTTTTTCTAAATAGAAAATGGGTTAAACCTAGATTTAGGCAGTGGGGAGGAAAGACACAATGTGAAAGAAAGATTTCTAGGGTGAAACCATTAGGACTTAGCAAACTCTTCCGGCTGTGAGAGAGTTGAGAGAGAGAGACCTTGAAGAATGGCCTTTAAAATTCTAGTTTGGGAGGCATTGCAAAGGTTCCATATTGCTGCAGACTTGTAGGATTGGAGTAGAGATGGGGTGAAGAACGTAGAAGTCAGTAGTAGACTTAGGTTAAAGGCTTTGCTCAGATGGTCTGAGAACCTTTGTGGTTCTCTTGATCATGGGTGCTTTAGTCAATTTAGTTAGAAGATAAAAGAAGTTAAATTGTGTTTGCCTGTCCTTTAGTTTTCCTAGAAAATTGATGAACCCTAAAGTTTCTCTTGGCCTCAAATAATTGTGTAAGATAGTGTTTAGTTAAACTATGTGTACTTTTTTACTAAAGTTTTACTATATTTTTGCAAATTTTTATTATAAGTAGGAGCTTTTACAAGGGAAAACTCAAGAAACAACTTTCTTTCACTAGGAGATGAGAGACATTTTATACTCTGCCCATCTCCAGAGGAGTTAAGTCTGATAATGCAGGTGCTTTCACAGTTGTAAGTCCCAGCGTTCATCCCATCCTTGGCTATAAGGTTCCTCAAGATTGAGACATAGAGCAACCTAAGTGCCCATCAATAGACAATTGGATAAGGAAGTTATGGTGCATATATACAATAGAATATTACTCAGCCATTAAAAATGAAATCTTACATGGATGGATAGAAGGTATTATGCTGAGTAAGTCAGACAGAGAAAGACAAATACCATATGATTTCAGTTATATGCAGAATCTAAGAAACAAAAGAAATGAACAAACAAAACAAAAACAGACTCATAGAGAACAAACTGGTGATTGTCGGAGGGGGTGAGAGAGTCAGAGTTTGAAAGTAAAAATAAGATAAAATAAAAAGATAGAGATTTAGTTTAAGGGGAACAGGCACTGTAGGCAGCAACAACTTGGAACTAGGTCTTCCTCCCAATTCAGCTTTATGAACATTAGTTGAGTTTGATAATTTTCTCAATAGACTAATAGTATTCTCAGCATTTTATCCTTCTTGGAGGAGTTAAATTTAGATATTTTCTATAGGACACTCCACAGCTTCAGTTGAGGCACAGAATTGAACTTTAATAATTCTACTTCAAAATCCGTTTCTGAGATGTGATACTTAGTAATCTATATTGAGTAGTAGATGATGAAGATACTTCCTGTGTTGTTTCATTCATGCCTCAAGGTTGCAAAGTTATGTAACTTGTTTACCGATAAAATGCTAGTGAAGGAAAGTTCATTTGCCACTGCTAGAAGGTACACACCCCAAGCATTTAGTGTGATGAATTTCTTTGGTCTTTTCTTTCAGTCGTCTTATGTTTACAGAGTCAAATTATCTCATGTGTATCTAGGGGTCAGTGTCAAAATCTCCTGGATAATACACTGTAACAGAGTTTCTTTTTTGTACTTTGTTAAAGAAAGTGAGTAGATGATTACCTGGGGTTGAATTGGTATTTGGAGCCTCATTAATGGTTAATTAAAAACACACAAGTGCTTTCTTCTAAGTGCCTGCACTTACAGTCTTTTGGGGTTCACATATTCAAAAGATATCATCTCACCACTCCTAAAGAATATATTTACGCTCAGACTTAAAATATATTTGAACAGAATTCAAAGCTTTGAGTTCTTAGACCGTTTGCAGTTACATTAATTTACATAGGTCATAATTACTCTTAGGTCTCTGATAGCAGAGTGTTCCTTTTTTTTTTATGTGCACTATTGTTTCTTTCTGCTACTTAGAAGAATACTAACGAGATGCCTTAACTATCTCGTTATAATGATTTATGTTAATCAACTTCAATATAAAATTGAAGATTTGTAGTTAGGAAACATTGGTGACTCATAGTATCTGGTTACCTGTTGTTTGGTACAGAAGGTAGTCAGATTTATTTTGGTACCTGGGGTGGCTCTTTCTCATAGTAAAACTCCATTGAAAACACTGAATTTTTGGGGGGAGGGGGTTGTACTTTTGTTTTGTCATCTTTATATTTGCTTATTTGCTTTCAAATGCTACCTCACATCTATACTTTTCCTTTTGGGTACCTGTGGCTTTTACCTTCATTTAGCATTTGGAGCCATTATATTTCTGTCAACTTAGTATAGTTCAGTTCCTCAAATGATCTCTTCCTCAGTACCTGACAATCTCTTACAGAATTTCAATGTATATTTCATAAATTGAAATATGACTTAGGTCTATATGTAATCACTTTTCTAATAATATATTTGGTCTCTACCTTAGATGCAAATTCTTTAGGAACAAATATGATTTCGATGTATATTGTCTACTGACAGTAACTAGCATGGTGCTAACTACATGGCGCTTTTATGCTAAGTGTTCATTGAATTGAGTTGGCCTGGGTGCATGATGACTAGCCTTATTATCTGGAAGTGGAACATAGGAAGTGTTCTGATAGTTGCTTTCAGAACTGTGCATTCCAGACCAAACAATTTGCATATCCATGCCACACTAAGATACTCATTGCCAAGGCATGCTGTTTGAAACTGCCTGGTGCTGTGGGGAATAGAGGCATTTAGTTAGCTGCTGATGCCTTTTTTACTCTTTATGGGGTCCTTCCTCTGTAGTGACCAGGACTTTGTTGTTTGTCACAGAGGAAGTAAGACATGAACCAAGCCAATCATATTCTGTACCAAACACATTAGCAATCTGTTCTGCTTTCCCCAATTTTGGCTTCTTCATTCCACGTCTCTGAGAGAATTTCCATAATGAGAGCCATATTATGAGAAATATATCCAGTTATGTCAGGGGCTTACTCTATGCTGTCTTTTGAAGAAACCAAATAGTATTATGTATTTAGCTCTTTAGCTTTCCTCTGAGTTCTGTCTGCTTACTTAATGCAGCTGCATATCCCTAAATTGAATGCTGGTCTGTTTTTGTTATCTCCCCTAACTCTACCCCTCACTTTCTGGACGAATACTCATAACCACAGGCCCTTTACCCTTCTACCTCCTGCACTGTGCAAGGTATGTAAGTGCTTATGATGTTTGTGCAAAGTTTGCATGAATAAATATTTTTAAGAGACTTAACTCTTAATGTAAAATATTTTACTTAATTTCCACAAATTGAGAGAGGATTAGTATGCAGTTGAAATTGGAATAGAATTTAGGGAATTGTAGGTGGAAAGAGTTCATGACCTGAGATAAATAAAGATAGATTTTTTAAGCAGTATTACAACCAGGCTTTGAGATTTACTTATTCTGTCCAGACTGTGAACAGTTGTCTCATTCTCACCAAAGGCAATTTTATTGAAGTGTCTTTAGAAACGGTGTGTACAGGCTTCTGTAATCATACGTATCATACATATTTTTCAAATATTTTGAAAAATATTTGACCCCTTCCCTCTAACTTAACCCTTGAAATCTGTCAACACAAAATAGGAAAGAGATCAAAACCAGTTTCTATGATATAGCCTGCTGGGAAGAGGATGCTAGGAGAAAGAAAAAATATTTCTAAATGTATAATTGCATATACACCCTTCTTAGGTTCCTCTTGTATTTTTAAAGTCCTAATACCTTAAATGTTTTTGATAAGTTTAATTCTTACAGAAACACTGAACTACCCCACACAAAAGGCAGCTGGAAGCAGTGAAAAGACTAGGTGATTATTGAAGCCCATGGCTCCTTTCCATGGTTTCTCTTTGTACATCGCTCCATGTTTATGTTCAAAATGGACTGGCATAATTGTTATGTTCCAAATATGCTGTTTATGGTGGGGGGGGCGGTGGGTGGTGGTGGTCACTATCTTATAAAACAGGACTCTCCCGGGAAGCTAAAACTAACTGTTGAAGAAATGAAATATGAAATACATCTTTGTCATTATGTATAATTGAAAACTATCTTGATTTAAACTATTGAATCAAATTTATGGCATGAATCTTCGAATCTTAAATTTTATAATGCTGTCAAGTTTGTTTATAAAGCCCAAATGTTTACCCTTACGTTCCTAAAGCACATTTGTAAAGGCAGAGTATCAGCTATATTATAGTAAACCTAGAGTGCCTTTCAATGCTGAATGACCTAATCGGTTATTAATCTTTTCTATGGGGAATGCTTTTTCCTCATCAGCTGTCTAAAGTATTTGGGAAATTATATCTTGCGGGAGTTGCCATTCATCAGGAAATGCTTGTTCATAGATGTAAGCCAGACCACATGGAGCAGTAAATGTTATTTATCACTATGGGAACCAAAAATCACGAATGAGATAGTCTTAAGTATTAAACATTTGCTTCTTAGGAGGAGAAGTCATATCCAGATTTGGTTCGGTTCACTCAAATATTTATGGAGCCCTTAACGATCAAAAGGTCTGTGGGTACTTTGTTTAATGACTCATTTTCCTCTACAGAAAATCGAAAAGATCATTAGAGGGGAAAAGTAGGAGGAAAAGGTCCCAGTTTACATAGATTATCAAGCTTGTAAATGCAGGACTCTGGATTGAGAGACAGGATACCAGGGGTTTAGCTCTAGCTCTTCCAAAAACTAGCTGTGTAGCTTTGGACAAATCTTTTAATTTATTTGAGTCTCAATTTTCTCATCTGTAACAGGATGAGAATTGGATCATATATGACCCCCTTGGTGATGAATCTGTTTTCCTTCATTGTTCCTTCAGAAGTATGAAACTACTTTTTGTTTATTGAGAAACGTATTATACTTGGATATTAAGAGTAATGAGGATTACTGTTATATTGCAGTGACTTTATCACCTCAAGAAAAAGTCTGTGCTCAGTAAAGATTAGGGCCACATGTCCACGTGTTGCCATTTGTTTGTATTCCTCTTTACTCAGGATGTACTGATATTGGATGCCATATCATATAGGGCTGATGAAGTATGCAGTGATATGAAGTGTAGATGTTTAATTTGACTTGTAGCCAAAATTGGCATTTAAAAGGTTGTCATTGCTGTTCCTTGGTAAAAATATGGATAATGCCTTAAGCCAGGAGTCCCCATTTCCCAGGCTGCTGACCAGGACTGGTTTGTCGCCTGTTAGGAACAGGGCCACAGAGCAGGAGGTGAGCAGCGGGCGAGTGAGCAAAGCTTTGTCTGTATTTGCAGCCACTCCCCAGAGCTAGCATCACCACTTCAGCTCTACCTCAGATCATCAGGCATTAGAATCTCATAGGAGCACCGGTCCCTGGTGCCAAAAAGATTGGGGATTGCTGCTAAGCAATAGTCAGAAGTTGTTAAGAGGCTGGTAGAATGGAGGCTGGCTGAACTGGTTACTGAGAATGTTTATTCATATATTCATTTAATCATTTACTATATATTATTTAGAAATACAATAGCAAACCTAACAAAGTCCTTATCCTCAAGGAGACCAAACAGAGGATGAGGCTGATAAGCATACATTTTGTGGACATTTGTTAGCTATTGTGTAATAAGTGCAGGATAAGGAGACGAAGCAACAGGAGAAGGGGGTGTTAGTGGTCAGAGAAGGCCTTTCTCCTTAGAAAGCCTAAAGGAAGTGTTGGTACTTCACTTCCAGGTGGAATATCAGGAGAAGAATCATTCTGGGCAGAGGAAACCTAAGTGCAAATGTCTTAAGGCAATTTTGTGGTCAAGGAAGAGACACCCTGGCAGAATTGAGTGAGGGATCAAGGCAGAGCAGAAGAGACTGTTGAGGCATGGGTACAGGGAGGTGGCAGATCACCTAGGGTCTTCTGGGCCACAGTATACACTCTTCACTTAGGGTTTTTGTTGTTGTTTGTTTGTGTTTCAGAATAGTGATACAATTTTTATTTTTCAATAAGATGACAAATTCTAATTCTAGGAGGATATTACCATATATCGCAAAACACATCGACCACATAAAATCCACAGTGAAAAGTTTACTAAAGAGTTCTTATGAAACCCATGGAAGCAAAGTGACTAATTTGTAAAGTGCGAGCCAAATAATCAATTTCCCTTTTTTTAAAAAAAAGAAAGGTTTCCTGTGTCCTGTTTTCTGACTGGTACCCAGAGCTCTTTCCTGCTGGACCCATTTGAGACCTTTCATCTGCTCAGTTGTCACTTGGACTTTCCTGGGGCTGCTTGGGTTAAGCGATTGCTTCTCTCTATGGTTTGGGGATAACAGCTTATAAGGGGAATTTACTGACTAACTCTCCATCCCTTCTCCTACCCAGTGTTTAAAAGGTTAGCAGTCTTTTTCATACTGTGGTCCAGAGACCACAGGGGTTAAAACCACTTTGGGACTCATTTAACATGCAGATTTCTAGGCTCCACCTCAGGCCCAGTAAATCAATCTTTGCAGATGGGGCTCAAAACTCTGTATTTTGAGCTCTGTAAGAGCTCCTGGGTTCGAAGGTGTGCATTTGCTCATGTTGGAGGAAAGAGATGAAATAGGAAAGAGTTCTGTGATACCAGTTTCTCCCCATAGAGAATGCAGGGAGATTCTGTAATCCTGCTATTACAGTTCTTTTCTCTGCTGGTTAAGGAAGATGAGTTACAGGATAGTGAGAGATCAAAAAATTAAGGGGAAATCTAAGTGAAAACTCCAGTTATCTAGAAAAAGGGTTAGTAAACTATGGCCTGTGGGACAGCTGCCTTTTTTGGAACATAGCCACATTCATTTGTTTATCTATTGTCTATGGCTGCTTTGCACTACAATGGTAGAGTTGAGTAATTGCTACAAAGCCTAAAATATTTACTATTTGGCCCTGTACTAAAAAAGTTTGTCAGACGGCTGAGCTGTCCACTAGACCTTTCTGTAAGGATGATACAGTTTCTGTCTGCTCTCTCCAATATACTAGCCACTGACACTTGCAGTTTGGGTATTGAGCACTTGATGAGTGGGTAATGTGACTGAGTAACCGAAAATTTCATTCTATCTAGTTTTAATTAATTTAATTTCAAGATTAATTTAAATTTAAATAGCCATATTTGGCTGGTGTATCAGATTGAGGAGGACCAGAGCAAAAGTTTCAGATCGGGGTTGGCTATGGGGTATCAGTTAAATACTGGCAAGGGTTTACTTCAGGCCGCTGGGAAAAGAGAGACTAGGAAAAGGAACATCTAGAAAGGATTTGTTTTAGAAGAATTTTCATTTTTTTCCATTGTGATTTTTTTTTTAAGAGTTACCCATGTTAGGATCCAGCTTTGTCACTCAGTCAGTTCTTTGACCTTGGTCAAATTACTTAGCTTCTCTTTGCTTCAGTTTTTTCATTTGTAAAACAGGGATAGTAACAGTACCTACCTTATAAAATTGTTACGAAGTTTAGCTGTAACTGCTTAAACAGTGCCTTGCACATAGTAAAAACTCTGTGTTTGCTGCTCTTATTACCATTTCATAAGTTTTTTTATGGTCTAGTATAGGAAAGTAACCCCTCTCCTTCTAAAGAAAAAAATACTTAGTTTAAAGTAAAGTGGATTCTGAATTCCAGGATCATTTGTACATTAACCAAACTAATGTAGCCTGTTTCTGATCTAGAGACCAGCTATGCTTCATATCTTTCCATGTAGGTTTATTACAGTTAACCCAGCATGTGACATATGTGGCATGGTATTGTCTGGCTTTTATTGATGGTCACTGTAAACATTGATAGATGGCCAGATTATTTTGCAGAAACTCTTCCCAAATAACTTAGACATATTCAGTTAGAAGCAGAACGTTTCTTAATGCTTGTTCCTCAGCTGGAGAAATCCTATTAATATTTGAAAGAAAGTATGTTGCTATTTTATCTTGAGATGTGTCAGAATCTCCTAACATGAGTAAGCTTGATGTCTTCCCTTTTATAGAAGCGTGAGCAGGCCGGCAGAAACATATTGGGAGGTGGGAGTTGCAATTATTTGTATAAATGATAACAGTAATAGAAATCCAAAAGTGAGAAAAAATATTCAGAATGATATCACGAAGGGTTTTTAAATTGAGTGATTGTTACCTGCTCATCTTCAGTATTATGTACTAATAATCCAGTGCTATAGACTTGCCATAGCTGAACAGTATCACTTTTAAAGACTTCCCAGAAGCCAATGAACGCAGCCTCTTGAAAAATCTCCTTTTAAGTTTTAGAGACAGTAATGATAAAACAATACTTTTCAGTCCTCAGATCTGTTCTCCAAGGCTGGAACAACAGAGTGTTCAGCAGATATTATGGGCTCAACAGTTGCTCTCCAAGGCTGCCTTTTTGATCTGTAAGACTGTGTTGCAACACTCCTTGATAAGGAAATAATATAAGGCAGCCTTGCCCAGATGGCATAGGCTGCTTCATTATGCAAGTAGTGATCCCATCCTTTAGGTCATAGTGTTCTGTTTGTTTTTCATTTTCAAATTCTAGATTGTGTTTGAATCTATCTGAGATGCGTTGAACCTGCTGAAAGTTTTCATGGGCTCATTTTATACAGAGCAGAAAGGATGAGGAAATGGCCAACTATTAATATCCTCTAGCTTGAAACCCTGCACAACCTAAAACTGTGGTCATTAACTTAAGGAGAGAGGATATGGAAGTATTAAAGTCTCTGATACGATGTAACCCTTGAGGGGTTAGGTCGTCCAATAAGTGCACCTGTTTGACTACAGGCCCTATTTTCCTGGGCACTTCTCTGTACCTCTGGCTTCTATCTGCCCACTGCATTTGCCTGCTAGACTTATCTACTGCTCTTCCAACACATTTATCTACAGCCCATTGACACCCATTCGTATCACTCAGCTAAAATAAAGTAAGCAATAAAAACTTTTCTCCTGCTAGAAATTCAGTATTTTTTTCTCTCCTTTTGTATGAACTGTAGAGAGAGGATACAGCTTGCAAATGTGAAGACTGTGGTTCCAATTATACATTTCTTTGTGATAGAAACCTTATTAACATATATTTCAGAGCTAGAATTAATGGATAGAAGTTAAGAAGACTGACTTAGGCTCAGTGTAAGGAAACATTTGTTAAGCATCAGAGCTGGCCCATAGTGTGCTGCTAACAGACCTTGGATGTGCTCAATCGGATGATTCTGTTAGGGATGTAGAAATAGACAGGTAGCTAGATGACATGGTACTGTATGCTGTGATAGTGTATACTTCCAAAATCTTACAACAGAAGTAAATATTTTCTTATTAAATCTGTGATGTTACCTTATGTATAGTGTCGTGTGCAAGGAATTATTTCTTTTTCCTAAACCATAGGTGAATGAGACTAACTTATCAAGTGTGGTACTCTAATACATACATTTCTTCTAATGACATGCGTTGTATAATCATCTTCCTTGCGAATTCATTTTAAAACAGTTTACTGATAGAGCATACATGAATGAATTCAGCAGTTATTTACTTGTGATCTATTCCTATCTAGCCTTATGGAGGATAAAAATATAAATGTAATACTGCTGTTGCAGTCTAGTTGGAGGATTAGACATATGTACTTTAGCCAGGATAAACATGAGCCTAAGAAAAATATCAGAATCAAATTATAAAGGAAAAAAATGCGAAAAGGAAGCCATGTAATTATTCCTGGAGCAATCAGGGAGTTGTTGTGGACTGAACTTTAAAAGACAGATAAGGTTGCAAAGGGCAGGTATAATTAGCATTTACTTGGTATCTGCTGTATGTAAGACATTTTTCTATGTGCTTTGCATGTCTGCGAGGTTTGGTACTGTTACCCTCATTCTGCAGATAAGGATGTTGGTTAGGGGTAATGAAAGAATGTGTTCAGGATGTGTGTGTGAAGGAGGGAATGTTGAGTAGTCTGGTGTTGCTGAATATAGGGTTTGTGGGGACAGGAAACTGGGTAAGAGATGGGAAAGGCATATCAGAGTTAGATTATCTAATCCAAATGGAAAAGATGACTTTCCAGAGTCACTTCTGGGACCATCAGAAGCAAAGTGTTTCAGGCAAGATATATTGACATAGGAGTGATGAGCTTTAGATTCCAGTTCTAGACTGTAATACAGAAAAATCTCATTAAGTTTGAACATTTGTCATAAACCAGAAAAAAATGCAGGACTAGTAGTTAAGAGACCTGAGTTCCTTTTTTTCCTTCTTCTTTTTTTTCCTGCCACTTTCTGAGTGTGCTTTGTGGACTTAGTCTCTTCATCCATAACATGAGGAGCAATAATACTACCCCATGAGTATGTGGTAGTTCCAGGCTTGGTGTCATATATATTTATGTCCTTTCTATCCCCCTTCAACCTCCTGTGTTTAGCACCTTATTTCTTCTTGAGAGGACTGTTGCAATAGTCCCTGAACTGATTTCCATACTTGCTATCCTAAGTGTGTAATGTCTGACTAATTTTTTCAAGAATAACATGTATCATGTCATTGTTTAAA
>NW_011888803.1:11584086-11596414 GCF_000151845.1 Pteropus vampyrus
TAACTGCTTAAACAGTGCCTTGCACATAGTAAAAACTCTGTGTTTGCTGCTCTTATTACCATTTCATAAGTTTTTTTATGGTCTAGTATAGGAAAGTAACCCCTCTCCTTCTAAAGAAAAAAATACTTAGTTTAAAGTAAAGTGGATTCTGAATTCCAGGATCATTTGTACATTAACCAAACTAATGTAGCCTGTTTCTGATCTAGAGACCAGCTATGCTTCATATCTTTCCATGTAGGTTTATTACAGTTAACCCAGCATGTGACATATGTGGCATGGTATTGTCTGGCTTTTATTGATGGTCACTGTAAACATCGATAGATGGCCAGATTATTTTGCAGAAACTCTTCACAAATAACTTAGACATATTCAGTTAGAAGCAGAACGTTTCTTAATGCTTGTTCCTCAGCTGGAGAAATCCTATTAATATTTGAAAGAAAGTATGTTGCTATTTTATCTTGAGATGTGTCAGAATCTCCTAACATGAGTAAGCTTGATGTCTTCCCTTTTATAGAAGCGTGAGCAGGCCGGCAGAAACATATTGGGAGGTGGGAGTTGCAATTATTTGTATAAATGATAACAGTAATAGAAATCCAAAAGTGAGAAAAAATATTCAGAATGATATCACGAAGGGTTTTTAAATTGAGTGATTGTTACCTGCTCATCTTCAGTATTATGTACTAATAATCCAGTGCTATAGACTTGCCATAGCTGAACAGTATCACTTTTAAAGACTTCCCAGAAGCCAATGAACGCAGCCTCTTGAAAAATCTCCTTTTAAGTTTTAGAGACAGTAATGATAAAACAATACTTTTCAGTCCTCAGATCTGTTCTCCAAGGCTGGAACAACAGAGTGTTCAGCAGATATTATGGGCTCAACAGTTGCTCTCCAAGGCTGCCTTTTTGATCTGTAAGACTGTGTTGCAACACTCCTTGATAAGGAAATAATATAAGGCAGCCTTGCCCAGATGGCATAGGCTGCTTCATTATGCAAGTAGTGATCCCATCCTTTAGGTCATAGTGTTCTGTTTGTTTTTCATTTTCAAATTCTAGATTGTGTTTGAATCTATCTGAGATGCGTTGAACCTGCTGAAAGTTTTCATGGGCTCATTTTATACAGAGCAGAAAGGATGAGGAAATGGCCAACTATTAATATCCTCTAGCTTGAAACCCTGCACAACCTAAAACTGTGGTCATTAACTTAAGGAGAGAGGATATGGAAGTATTAAAGTCTCTGATACGATGTAACCCTTGAGGGGTTAGGTCGTCCAATAAGTGCACCTGTTTGACTACAGGCCCTATTTTCCTGGGCACTTCTCTGTACCTCTGGCTTCTATCTGCCCACTGCATTTGCCTGCTAGACTTATCTACTGCTCTTCCAACACATTTATCTACAGCCCATTGACACCCATTCGTATCACTCAGCTAAAATAAAGTAAGCAATAAAAACTTTTCTCCTGCTAGAAATTCAGTATTTTTTTCTCTCCTTTTGTATGAACTGTAGAGAGAGGATACAGCTTGCAAATGTGAAGACTGTGGTTCCAATTATACATTTCTTTGTGATAGAAACCTTATTAACATATATTTCAGAGCTAGAATTAATGGATAGAAGTTAAGAAGACTGACTTAGGCTCAGTGTAAGGAAACATTTGTTAAGCATCAGAGCTGGCCCATAGTGTGCTGCTAACAGACCTTGGATGTGCTCAATCGGATGATTCTGTTAGGGATGTAGAAATAGACAGGTAGCTAGATGACATGGTACTGTATGCTGTGATAGTGTATACTTCCAAAATCTTACAACAGAAGTAAATATTTTCTTATTAAATCTGTGATGTTACCTTATGTATAGTGTCGTGTGCAAGGAATTATTTCTTTTTCCTAAACCATAGGTGAATGAGACTAACTTATCAAGTGTGGTACTCTAATACATACATTTCTTCTAATGACATGCGTTGTATAATCATCTTCCTTGCGAATTCATTTTAAAACAGTTTACTGATAGAGCATACATGAATGAATTCAGCAGTTATTTACTTGTGATCTATTCCTATCTAGCCTTATGGAGGATAAAAATATAAATGTAATACTGCTGTTGCAGTCTAGTTGGAGGATTAGACATATGTACTTTAGCCAGGATAAACATGAGCCTAAGAAAAATATCAGAATCAAATTATAAAGGAAAAAAATGCGAAAAGGAAGCCATGTAATTATTCCTGGAGCAATCAGGGAGTTGTTGTGGACTGAACTTTAAAAGACAGATAAGGTTGCAAAGGGCAGGTATAATTAGCATTTACTTGGTATCTGCTGTATGTAAGACATTTTTCTATGTGCTTTGCATGTCTGCGAGGTTTGGTACTGTTACCCTCATTCTGCAGATAAGGATGTTGGTTAGGGGTAATGAAAGAATGTGTTCAGGATGTGTGTGTGAAGGAGGGAATGTTGAGTAGTCTGGTGTTGCTGAATATAGGGTTTGTGGGGACAGGAAACTGGGTAAGAGATGGGAAAGGCATATCAGAGTTAGATTATCTAATCCAAATGGAAAAGATGACTTTCCAGAGTCACTTCTGGGACCATCAGAGGCAAAGTGTTTCAGGCAAGATATATTGACATAGGAGTGATGAGCTTTAGATTCCAGTTCTAGACTGTAATACAGAAAAATCTCATTAAGTTTGAACATTTGTCATAAACCAGAAAAAAATGCAGGACTAGTAGTTAAGAGACCTGAGTTCCTTTTTTTCCTTCTTCTTTTTTTTCCTGCCACTTTCTGAGTGTGCTTTGTGGACTTAGTCTCTTCATCCATAACATGAGGAGCAATAATACTACCCCATGAGTATGTGGTAGTTCCAGGCTTGGTGTCATATATATTTATGTCCTTTCTATCCCCCTTCAACCTCCTGTGTTTAGCACCTTATTTCTTCTTGAGAGGACTGTTGCAATAGTCCCTGAACTGATTTCCATACTTGCCATCCTAAGTGTGTAATGTCTGACTAATTTTTTCAAGAATAACATGTATCATGTCATTGTTTAAAGATCTTCAATGACCCTCCATTTCCTACAGAATGAAAAGCAGGTTCTTACCCACTGGCTCCAACTGTTGCAGTTTGACTCTCTCCTTCTCACCTGCCTATCTTGGGCTTCTTCTTATTTCCAGCTCCATCTCTACCCCTAATCCTCCTAGTCCAAACAGATTTCTCCTTCCTTTATTGTTCTTTATATCTCTTGTGACATTTTTCACCCAGTGTTCTACTCAGCTGACATTAATTGAGCAGGGATATGCGTCACAACATGCACTCTGCCAGTTGGTGAGAACACACAGTTCAATAATAAGGTTGAGTCACATCCCCATTTGACTTGCCTAGTGATATTTACAAGTGTACATACCTTATCACTCGATGCCTTACACTAGCGACATCTAAATATTTGTTGAATAAATGGTGAATTTGTATTTTAACAAAATTATTCCAACTTCTTCCAAAATTGTAGATATACTGTGAAATTTTTAGTGAGACAGTGACCACTCACTTCATTTCTCAGTCTTTGCGTTTGTAAAATGTGTACATCATTCTTTCATAATTAAAAACATGAGGGAGGTAAAGGAAATAGATATTCTTTGGACTCACATAAAATGATAGTGATAGATATTTGTATATATTTAGTCTGTTGGAAGAGATACGTTTCTGTTACCGTCTATATATATATATATATATATATTTTTTTTTTTTTTAATTGTAATTTAGAGAAATCTAAACTACTTGGCCATGAAAACAGAACAATTAAGTAGAGATTGCCTGAAACCAAAGAGGAAGTTAGGAATGACTGGAAACTTGAAACAGAATGTGGATTCAAGTCTCAAGACCTAGTAGTTCACAAAATAGCATGTGGAATTGAACCTTTATGTGTTTATATGCATGTGTCAAAGTTGTCTTCATTTTCTTCATTTAAAAATTTAAGTTACACATTTAAATTATAAAGGCAATATGATAAATTTTGAGAAATAGAGAAAAGAAAATACCTTAGCATAATTACTGTTAACATCTTGATATCTTTCTGTGTTTCTTAACATGTAAAGTTGTGATACACAGACCATTTGAGATGTACATTTTTTCATATTAATATAAAACCATCAGTATTATACAACTATACAACATTTCATTTAGTAGTCACGCCATTTTTTTAATGGTTGGAAAATCAGGTTATGTGCAGCGCTTTACAGTAATGCAATATGCTGTTATCTGTAATGCTGATTATAATGTGCCTATGTGTTTTTTCTTTTTGCTAGGTTTTGGCATATTTCCACAGGTGAGATTTCCAAAATGACTTCTTTTTCAACTGTTAAAAATAACAGCAGAGCCATTTGATGGAATAGTTTTTTTCAAAGTATAATACTTTTTTATTTATCTCCTCCCTGGATAATTCATAAAGAAATGATGGTATCATTTTAGCCAAGCAGTGGTTTGAATATACTATAGTGATTAAAGCTTTGAGTAATTTGGGAAAAAGAAATTTTATGGCTGTGTCCACAGATGACTTTAGCACCTGAATGATTATGAATTGATCTTGAAAACATTGTTTAAAAGCATCGGATTGAATAGAGTTTTATGATAAGCACATACTTTGATGTGATTTTAAAAGTGGCACGTTTCTGTATGCATAACCCCCCACGCAGCAGGATATCTGGAGACCAGCACTGATTTTATTGTGTTGGAGTGACTCACCTAACGTGCCCCCTAGCAGCTTTCTTAGCCACCTGTCCGAGAGCTGCAGACATGCCCCTCGCCTCCCAGAAAAGAGACTGCTAAAAAGTGCAAATTATGTTTTTTGAATTATCAGCCTCTGGATAATCCAGGAGTATTCTGTGATCTTAGAATATCCACAGGTCATAGAGAATAAAAGCCTATAGACATCACATTGAAAACTTAATCATGAGAAAGCCAGTGAGAGGGGAGAAAGATGGATAACGAACAAATTTAGAATATGTCATGTGGCAATAAAGGCTAGAGAGAAAAATAAAGTGCAAAAAGGGGACTAGGCCTTGTGTCAAGATGTGTGTGTGAGAGGGGCATCGGGGAAGCCTGGTGGAAGCGGTGGCAGAAGCCATGTACATGTAGTTCAGGGAAGAGTGCGTGGAGCAGAAGGACACCGTAAGCAAAGGCTCCGAGACAGAAGAATGCTTGATGTATTTGAGGATCAGTGCAGAGGCCTGGGTAGCTGGAGTGGAGTATTCTGATGGAGTGAGATAGACGAAAGCCTGATTAATTGGCTTTTGAGAGATTGGGAATGAGTGTAGACATGTCTTTTAAAGAATTTTTCTACAAAGGGGGGCAGAGGAGTAAAATAGAACCTGGAGGAGGATGTGAGGTGAATAAGGGTTTTGTTTTGTTTTTTTTTCGTTTTTTTTTTTTCTTTTTTAAGACGGAGAAAATTATAGCATGCATTTTGCTGACAGGTACAGCCCAGCAGCAAGGGGAAGATGGTGATGCAGGAGGGAGAGAAACAACTGCTGGAGAAATGATGGTGCAGAAGTTAGAGAAGCGGTAGGATGGCAGATCTAGTATACAGTACAGATGCAGGAGTTGCTTTAGTTGGGGGCAGATAGTTCATTCACACAAACAGAAGGAAAGAGAGGGTACAGGTATCAATGCAGGAAGGTTGATAAAAGTAGACAAGCTTAGCATGTGGGAATTCTTTGATTACTTCTTTTTACTTAGCAAAATATAAAGCAAAGGTCTTTCAGCTACAGATGAAGAAGGGATTTCTAAAGAGAGGAGAACGTATGAAATAATTGTCTAGGAAAGGGGAAGGATGATGGACTAGGGAATTAGAGTGGGATTGCCAGGCTGAACTTGAAAATTCAGTGGTCATGAATTTAAATGGAACTTGTTCATCAGTGCGATGATGTATTTTTCTCCATACAGCCCAGGCGCAGGTGCAGAGTAGGCAGAGATTTAGATTTAGAGCAAGAACTATGATTTGCCAGATGAGTAGAATGAAGAAAGAAAGAGAGGCAAGGTGTGCTGAGTTGGAAGGAAGGAAGGAAGTGTTTTTATAAGAGAAGGCATATGGAAAAAGAGGGCATGAGGTATCTCAGTGACAGTGAAAAGGTGTCAGATCAGTGGAATTTTGTTCCAGCGAGATTAACAGATTACTAAGAGTGAATACCAGAGAGTGATTTGGAAAATTAGAAGTTTCAGAAATGTTTAAAAAATAAGCAGACCTTCCTATTGATGAGATGTAGGGAGCGAGGAGAAGGAGTGGACTCAGGGATGATGGGCTGATGTTCACTTGGGATGACTAGATAAATATGGTTTCCAATCTCAGGTAGTCACAGGCCAGGCAAGTAAGCATTTTTTTCTTATCAAAAGGATAAGGAGTGGTTGGTGACCTTGGTTGAGTGACAGGCACATGGTCCTGACAGTGGGTCACACAGCCATGTGGTTATTACCATTGGTATGTAGATCTTAGGCTGCTAGATCTTCCAGTTTAAAAAAAATAGTCAGGATTTTAATATGCAGTCTTCCAATTTATAAATGCTGACCACTTTTTTTTTTTTTTTTTTTTTTTACCTAAACACAGTGCAGTTCGTATTTAGACCCCAGACCACCCTCCACTTTTGAGAACATTCCTTTCTTTCAGGGAAATAAGATTTATTTACATGAAACTGCACCTGGACCCCACCTTATTCAAGAAAGAATTTGAAACCACATGAGGTGGAGGCGCATGTGAAGCACTGAGTTGTGTCCTCCAAGACACAGATACTAGAGCAGTTCTGAGAAGAGGCACGGGAGAGGTTACAAAGTGCTGACCTGGAGGTGCTGATAATGTGCTGGCTCTGGGAACCATGGGCCCTGCCCTCAGGCATGAATTCTTTGTGGTTTCCATCCCATTAACCTTGAACAGTTTCACTGATCTTTATTTTTAGCTTCTGCTTTTCATTTCCAAATTGATAACTGAGTGAAGTGGTCATTGGTCCAGTGAGCCTTTGCTCAGAGCAGCAAGGCCATGCGAGGGTACCCCTGGCCATGAACTAACAGACGGAGTTGGCCCTGATAACTTTAAGCTTTTCTATGAGCCGTTCAGGAGCCTCAGTCTGGAAGCAGTTCATCCAGGTCCCTGCCCAGGTGATAGAAGAAGGTCTTAGGAGGTTCTGGTGCTAAGGCTCTGCCTAGCAGGACAGAGTTGGAACCAGGGCTCCCGTTTCTTGTCATAATTCTGTTCACAGAGCTTCCTTTGGCTGTGCGCTGGGACATGAGACTAGAAACCTGGCAGTTGGTTTAGAGACAAGTTCCTCAAGGACCGTGGCTGTGGTTATTTGCTAAATGTTATGTTCCCATTATGTGCCAACCCCTGTACTTAATCCCAGGGACACAAAGGTAAACAAGGCAGACATCCCTTTTGTTATAGTAGTTTGCTTCTTTCTTCCATTCATTCCTCAGATTTACTGAGTGACAACTATATACCATACTCTGGACTGGGCTGTTGAGGATGTAAAAAAATTATGTCTGTCATCTTAAGATAAGCAGATAAATTACAATGCATTAACATTTATTTTTTAATTGAGATTGCTTGAGAGTTCTGTAAGCCCACAGATGTATTGAGTGATGAGGATGATACTGACCAAAAGCATTCGTTTCCTGTCCTCAGAGACCATACAGTCCTCTCAGGAGAAGAGAAGCCACAGTACCTTTAGAAGGACATACCGCTGTTTAAATTTTTCACTATTTAATCCTTTGTATGTATTACAGACTCCAAGTGTCTTTGTATTCCCAGCCTAGTACCTGGTGCCCAAGAGTTTAATAAATGTTGGTTGAATTAATGAACAAATGTAAATGCATGTTTCAAGACAGGAATGAACTTCATTATAATAGAGATGCATTCTTTTATAAAGAGTGACATTAGAGCCAGGCCTGGGAGGTAGTAGTCCCACATGAGAAGAGAGGAGGTGGCCTCAGGCATTCCAAGCACCAAAAATGGCCTGAGCCCTACCGTAAGCCCAGGAAACAACATGGAATTCTGTTTGGTGATGAGTATAGGGCATATGGGGAAATGTGGAGAGATGAGATAGGATGGGGGCAGATAATGGAGGGGCTTCTACTGCCAGTCAGGTGAGTTTAGGCTTAATTTAGTAGACATTAGAGTTTTTAAAGGGTTTTTTCAGAAAGCACTTTCAGAAACTACCTTTGATAGCAGCGTGATGGGGAGATCGAAAGGGTTACAGGATGAACATAGGGAGGGAGGGGGAGATTTTCCAGTTTTACTAACATATGAGAGATTTCTTTTTAGAGTGGGGAGAGACCCAAATATGACTGGAGGGTAAGGGAAAGAGACCAGTGGAAGAAGGAGGGTTTTCTGAGGTGGAAGATTATGCTGAGATGGTGAGAGAGCTTTTTGCGGGAGGAGGTGCAGGGCACTCTCAACGAAGCCCCTGCTGCAGATACCGCTGGAGACATTGGCCTAGGCTGTAGATTCTGGGACTCTGGAGCCACTGTCCATGGGGTTTCAGCTGGGCAGAGAAATAAGAAAGGAAATCAGAAGAGGCTAATGCTATACTGTTGTATGCTCCACAACATCTAACTTGTAGCAGTGGTGTAAGTGGAATGTTGAAGACTGAGCATAAAATGCAGAACGCTGAGTGTTCTCTAGGGATCTTAATTACCTCTTTTGTCGAATAACCCTTCAGATCCTGTTCAGCACTAGTAATCTGAGAATCGGTCAACAGAGACATAAGAGACTTTAGAAAAGCTACTTGCTTCCTGCAAGCCCAGACAGGCACCTTCTGCTAACTCCGGCTCAGGAAGGGCATCTGAGCCTGACAGTGTGGCTACTTTGCTCCATTTGTTGCTTACTCATTATTACTAATACTTTGAAGGTAAAGTTTATAGGAAAACAAACCAGCTAGTTTAGAATGTGTTTCATGTTAACCTTTCCTTTGTCATTGCTAAAGAAAGTAGGGCATGTTGTTGGAACAGCATCTGTCGTGCCACAGCCTGTACCTAAAATTGCAGATGGGCCTTTCTGCAAGAATCCTAAACGCGTGAACGCAGATTTTGCATGTGTTCTATATACCTTGGTATAAAGGAAAATGATCTCATAGTAAGCCTTAATAAGTTCCTCTTTAGAGTGGGCTGTAAACAAGATAGACTCTGTAATGGAGAGTTTCTATTTCCTGGCATTAGTCATTGAAGGACAATGCCCACATAATAATAAAAACAATACCTAACATCTGTTCAGACTTTAGTGCTCCCAAATGTCGTATATATTTACATACAAATATTAGAATTCATATATATGATGTTATACTGTAAACTAATGGAAGCAAGGGTAGGTATTGTGTGTATAGGGGACTGTGTTAATTTAGGAAAGAATTTATGGAGACGAGCAGGCTGCTTCTCTGTTTTCAAGCCTTGACACTTGGGAAGCACTAGTATGGATAAGAGCCATGGAGTTAGACAAATATGGGTTTGAGTCCCAACTCATTCGGCCACATAACCTTCAACAAGCTAGTTAATGTCTCTAAGTCTCCCCTTCTTCACTGTAAACTAGCATGATAATTCCTCTCAGACTTGGCGTGACAGTAGAAAGCAATCAGGTTTATATAAAACTTCTCAGACACAGCCTGAGCCAAAGAAATGCAATGACTGATAATTAATAACAAGCATCGCTCCTTTAGTTTGTATACTATCAGATCTTGGCGTCAGTGAGCTTTCCTCACCTTTGTCCCTCAGATCCAGACACACAGTTCCCACCTATGTTTCTCCTTTTGAGGAAAGAACATTTGCTCTTTCTGCCACAATCCCATTGACTGTGCTTGACCTCATCTCCAGCTAAATTATGGCAACAACCTCCCAGCCAAACTCTACTGTCTCTCATTCTCCCATATTCCTACCCTGTGTTATACCCGCCATATATCTCATATATCATGGTGTGACTATGCTTTCTATAGCTCTGTTTCATGTTATTGTGAATTTGCGCTCAGTTGCCTAACAAAAAAAGTTTCTTTCGAATTCAGTTTCCTGACATTTAGCTAAACCTTAACCCTTTAACTTTATTTTGTATGACTACTCAGTACAAATTCTTTGCTATAATCACACCAGGTGTCTTAACCTTAGACATAGAGTGAACTCAGTCTGCCCCTGTGCCTTTGCTCATGCTGTTTCTCCTGCCTAAAATGCTGCATGCAGCATTGTTTATATTTTAAAATATGCATGTGTGTATGCATAAACCATTAGTCACGAAAGAAACATCAGGGCCTAGAAATCTTTCTTCTGAAGAATAATGAAGAACTTTATATCTTGACACATATATTTCTGTTTTCTATTTTGCTTTTATCTTGATCATAGATCTGACTGTGTTGCAATCCATTGCCTTCATAGTTGCATCACTGCATTCTCGTAAGGATAGTACTGGAGTATTAAACCATGTGGAGGGAGATGTTTTTGAGTTAGGGGATTTTGAAAAAGCAAGAAGGCAAAAACAAGTGTCCTGTGTGCACTAAGAAACATTTTTCTAGACCCCTCAGAGCATCCAGATTTTGCTGTTGCTGGTATTTACTGTCTCTCCTTAACCCTTTCCTTAGATGTAATAAATACATCATGCATAAGCATTAGTGAAGGCCTCGTGTGTGGAGGTCTGCTGTCTGTCTCTTTCAGGAACCTCAGCTCCTGAAAACATGGCTTCAAAGCACAGGCTGTGAAGGCAGAACAGGCAAAAAGGCATTTAACTTTGCTCCCCAGGTTCCTTTCCATCAATTTTCTTTTGGTACAACCAGATGTTTCTTGGGCATACAGACAGCTGCTATTTTAAAGCTCGGTCTTCACAACTTAAAATTATTTTGGGTTTGTTGAGATCCTTAACCTCACTGACTATACCTTTATCTCCGTAAGAAGTTGAGAAGGATATTCATGAGAGAATCTATTACAAGTCATACCTCATCTGTAATAAATTTCATTAATTTTTGAAAATCTCTCTCCCATTTTCTATATTCTAGTGCCTCATCTGTGGCAGGTAATAGAAACTTAAATAACATAAGATTTCTCTCTTTGCAAATTCATCTACTCTCTGAAGAGTGGGAGAGACTACCTTAGACAGGGAGGTACTCTTCTCAAGAAGTCCAGACAGGGCGGTAATGTGTAACAGTCACATTTAGGGTTTCCTTTTTTGTCCAAGTTTCTTCTTAAAGGTTTTAACTAGTGGAAGAAGGGTCTGGTACCTCTGTAATCTAATTAGTATACTCAGTAAAATTTCTCCTATCCACTCAGATAAAGTGCTTCTTAAATCATAATAGCAATTAAGAAGCTGCTGCTTTTTTCCTATTAGCATTCATTTACAAGGGCAAGGATATTTTTTAGAAACCTAAAGCATTTAGCCATACGTGATTTAAAAGGGGGCAGAGGCAGAAACATTTTCCTTGTTTTTTTAATCTCAAAACATATGGTATGTTCACAGCCCATAAATTCACAGTAACACAGCCTATTTAGTAAATGAGAAAATGCTTATCAGGTTACCCAGGTCAAATGCAAATATACATATGCAGTATGATAACTTCAGTGTGAAATGAAAACCACAAATTTATTCATAGCGGAAAGTGGAGGGGAATACCATGAATGCTAACAAATTATCTGATTTGTTTTTTCTTCTTTGTTGAGTATTACTAATTTTATAATCAAAAAGTCACTTTTTAAAAAGCCATGCCAAATAATAACGGTGGAGAGCAATTTGGTGTTTATTTAATTTTTTTTTTTTTTAATGAGGGAAAACACAATACAATATGGGAGAATGAGTAAATATCAATGAATACAGTGATGTTCATTTGGGCAGAAATCTGGAAATCTCAGCTATCTGGACAAATCACCCCGGAGCAAGGTCTGATTAAAATAATTAAACTATAAAACATCCTTTGAGCAATGTTTGGGATGTGATAAGCTGATTATTTTCATTATCATCATCCCGGATGCTAGCACATTTTGTAATACCTTGCAGATCCCAGTATTCACTAAATGCTTGCTGCATTGATTTTTCTAGACCCTTCCCAGCCCCGCTTCATCTATTAGTGTCACATTTGGGCTTTGATGTCCAATACTAAACTGAATGGAAATAGCAGGCTTGATCTTTTAAGTGCAAAGACTTGTGGGGTGTGTCCTCCCATCCCAATCATTGTCCTTCTGGTAATGTTTGTTTTGTCAACGTAAGAAATGTCCAAACCTGGGAGAATTTTTTATCAGTTTACTTGAGCCAAACTGATGACAATTTCCAGGAAGCAAAATCTCAGTGGATTGAGAAAATACTCTGTAGAGTGGCAGTTTTGCAGCCTATTTTATACATCAGAATCAAA
>NW_011888803.1:11596464-11601277 GCF_000151845.1 Pteropus vampyrus
GGTTACCCAGGTCAAATGCAAATATACATATGCAGTATGATAACTTCAGTGTGAAATGAAAACCACAAATTTATTCATAGCGGAAAGTGGAGGGGAATACCATGAATGCTAACAAATTATCTGATTTGTTTTTTCTTCTTTGTTGAGTATTACTAATTTTATAATCAAAAAGTCACTTTTTAAAAAGCCATGCCAAATAATAACGGTGGAGAGCAATTTGGTGTTTATTTAATTTTTTTTTTTTTTAATGAGGGAAAACACAATACAATATGGGAGAATGAGTAAATATCAATGAATACAGTGATGTTCATTTGGGCAGAAATCTGGAAATCTCAGCTATCTGGACAATCACCCAGGAGCAAGGTCTGATTAAAATAATTAAACTATAAAACATCCTTTGAGCAATGTTTGGGATGTGATAAGCTGATTATTTTCATTATCATCATCCCGGATGCTAGCACATTTTGTAATACCTTGCAGATCCCAGTATTCACTAAATGCTTGCTGCATTGATTTTTCTAGACCCTTCCCAGCCCCGCTTCATCTATTAGTGTCACATTTGGGCTTTGATGTCCAATACTAAACTGAATGGAAATAGCAGGCTTGATCTTTTAAGTGCAAAGACTTGTGGGGTGTGTCCTCCCATCCCAATCATTGTCCTTCTGGTAATGTTTGTTTTGTCAACGTAAGAAATGTCCAAACCTGGGAGAATTTTTTATCAGTTTACTTGAGCCAAACTGATGACAATTTCCAGGAAGCAAAATCTCAGTGGATTGAGAAAATACTCTGTAGAGTGGCAGTTTTGCAGCCTATTTTATACATCAGAATCAAAAGAGATGTAAGGAGGGTCGCATGAAATCCATTGGTGGTAGATTAAGGGGGTGGGAGAAAACAGGGGTGGGGTTCTCTGAGATTGGATAAAAAGTAAAACAGACACATAGACAGGTACTTCTTTTACATTAGTAGGTACAGGATAGTTAATAATTAACATTTACAGCTCAGAGAAATGGTACAGGGACCAAGATAACAATGAAGGATTCTGTGGTCTCCTGCTCTGGAGCCCTGAGGCGTTTGGAAAAGATTAGTCTGACATTTCAAAGGTGTGTTATCTTAGATACAAAAAGAAAATAGACTCACTTAGGTA
Organism: Pteropus vampyrus; assembly: GCF_000151845.1. Classification (NCBI taxonomy): domain Eukaryota; kingdom Metazoa; phylum Chordata; class Mammalia; order Chiroptera; family Pteropodidae; genus Pteropus; species Pteropus vampyrus. The sequence continues at coordinate 11,597,609 of NW_011888803.1, forward strand.
AAGACTTTTGTCAAGGGAGCCACAAGCCTAGGATGGAATGACCCTCCATGACCCGCTTTTAGTTAGGAATTTTTATATTCAGAACATCCTATGTGGCTACTCTCAGTCTTTGAGTTTGTAGGGCCCACCATGCTGGCTTCCCCTGCACCTATCAGGTTTAGTACGTGGCACTTTTTTTGTACACAGTTTGGTGGCCAAGTCTTTGCCTCATATTAAGCTCCTGACCTATAAAAACATTGAAGTTTTTCTCATAGATGTAGTAGCTTTTAAGCCACCTGATCTGTGCTCTGGAATTTTTTGAATTAAATTATTTAACTTGATCCCTGCTAAATCTAGCCTATTTTGTTTTGCCTCATCTTTTAGCCTGTTGAGGTGTTTTTATGGCTAATTCTCTTTCTATTCCATCTGCTATACTCTTAAGCTTTGCACAATCAAAGCTGTTTCTATAACAATATCATTGATTTAAAATGTGGGACAGGACAGAGAGCCCTGTGCAATGGCGATCAAGGCTTTCCCATAGGGGGCATAGATAAACATTTCGGGCCCTCATTCATTATCTGTTTATTCTTGTTTATAATGCTAACAAAACTCATCTTCTTAGTTTTTTGGCTAATGACAGATTAGGAGCCACAAGTTGAAGTGGAAGAGAAAATTCTTAAAGAAGATTAAGACTAGCCATAGCCTGAGATGATGGTCTGATGCATCAAAGAGAAACAAACAAACAAAAAAAACTATTAAAAAAAATGCCTCAGAGAATACATGACATTTAGGGGACTGGAGGATCCCAGGATGGAATTCAGACTATGACAAAAGAATCTGTTTTCAAATGTATGAAATTAACTAACTGAAGAGAGTAGATGGAAAGGGTACTGACCAAGGAACTTTGGAAATGAGCGGAGACTGCAAGACTAAAGACAAAGAACCTGCACATAAGCACTTTATTAACTCTAGTTGAAAAAGTTATTTCTCCTGAGAGTGAAAGTACAGGTTAATGATTCTGAAACCACTATTTGTATGTATACTGCTCTGAATAATTAAGTAAATGGATAGTGGGTGGTGGAAGCCTGGTTTCTCACTTTGGAATGGGAGTTTTTAGATAAGCAAGGGGAGGAATGATCCATGTAGTAATAGATTACAGTTGGAGATATCAGTCTTCATGTTTAGCTTAATATAGATATGGATGGACACATATAGAAATATTTGTAGATATGTGTGTACATACAGGTTGGTATACACACATCTTTTTCTTTGCTCTATCAGCCGAGAGGACCTACTATCAACAGTACCCCAGTAGCATGCCAGCACCTAGATCTTGGTTTCTAATTCCTGTCTTTAGTATAAAGAACCAGGATTCCTTGCAGAATGGCTGATTCTAGGGCTGGGGCGGGGGTCTACAAGATGAACCTGGAGCAAGGAAGTGCTCACAAAACCCCGCAGTGAGGGAGGTTTGTCAAAGGTGCATAGGAGGTAACTGAGATAGCTCCCAGTGGCCAAAGCAGAAACAATTTGAGCAAAAAAATAAAATACTGAATTGCAGCCCAAATTATAAATACTCATGACTCTATACTGATGTAAATAAGTAAATGAGAGAGAACAGACAAATCTGTGCAGAAAAGTTGCAAATGATTTACTTGTTTACGCCACCATCAAAGAAGTAGATCATAACTTGCCATTCCGCCAATGTGGGGTTTGCATAGCGACTTCCCTCCAAAGAGTACAAAATGGAAAGGAGGAAACCTAACAAATAGTCCCTCAGCCAGGTGGTTGAGGTTAAGATGAGCAGTAAATAAGTCACGGTCTCTTTCTTCTTGATGTGATGAGAATGGCATTTTATTTCCTCCCCAAAACTCCAAATTGCAGACAGGACAACTAAATGTAATGTGGTATCGTGGCATAGAAAAAGGACATTAGGTGAAACAAGGAAATCAGCATAAAGTGTGGACTTGAATGAATAATAACGTATTAATGTTGATTCATTAATTGTGACAAATGTAATATTAATGTGAGAGATTAATAATGGGGGAAACAGGATGAGCTATATTGTAACTCTTAGTGGGAGCTTCACAGTTTTTCTGTAAATCGAAAACTATTAAAAATAGTTTATTAAAAACAAAAAGTCACCAGTACTTCAAAAGCATTGCAAGAAAGAGTCCCTAGGAGCTTGGGGGCCACCTTGTTACAAAATAGTGTTTTGATAGATGCTCCTGACGCTGGAGCTGAGTCATAGAAAACAGGTTCAGTTATCTGCCACATATGCTTCGATTCAGAATATTTCTCACTACATTTTCTTGGTCAGAACCAGCTTTCTGGTATTTCTAGCCCCAGGCTCTGTATACCCTCTGTCCTCCACTCAGTCTTCCTAATAGGGTTTGGCCTTACAGTCTCAAAATTTGAAATTCAGGTATGAGGCAGCCTCTCTTCACTCCTTTAATCTCCTGACAGGATCTCTGGCTCCTGGGTTAGGTACACCCACTATTTCAGCATTTTATTTTGAAATAATTTTAGACATAAGGAAAAGTCATAGTACAGAGCGTTCTCAAATACTCTTCACCCAGCTTTCCCTAGTGTTGATGTCTTACGTAGCAACAGTTATAGAAACTAGGAAACTAACAGTTGTATGTACAGTGAACCAATCTGCAGACCTTACTCAGATTTTGCCTTTTTCTCCCTTGCTAGTGTTCTTTTCTGGCTCGGCATCCAGCCCTGGATCCCACATGGCACTGCTTCCTCCATTCTATGATGTAGTTTCTCAGTTTTCCTTTGTCTTTTGTGACCTTGACCCTTTCGAAGCATGTTGGCCAGTTATTTTGTGCAGTTTTTCAATTGGGTTCTCTGGTATTTTCTCCTTTTTTCAGGTTGGCATTGTGTGTTTGGGGTAGGAATACCACAGAAGTAACGCACTCTTCCCAGTCAGTCATATTCAGAGGCACATGATGTTGCAAAGTCTTATGACTGGTGATGTTAACTTTGATCTCTTGGTTAGAGGGGTGTCTGTCAGGTTTCTCCACTGTAAAGCTAATATGTTTCCCTTTGTAATAAGCATCTTGTGGAGAGATACTTTGAGATTATGCAAATATTCTGTTTCTCATATTTGTGCCCACTAATTTTATCATCCATCAGTGATTCTTGGCTGCAACAATTATTACATACAGTGTGTGTTTGCCTTACAGTGATTTTTGTGTTTCCATCATTCTCTCTACATCTGTTAATTGGGGTTCTGCTCTAAGGAAGAGTCGTCAAGGAGCATTCAATTTTTACAATAACCATAAAACAGTAATAATATGGATTCTAATAATAGGAGTACCCAGCATTGTTATTATGACTTGCTGCTAGGTGCCTGGCACTGTGCTAAGCTCTGGATTTCAGTTACTTTTCACAACACCCTCTGGATTGGGTCATTCAGCTCCAAGCATTATCTTTTCTGGAGCACCTTTTTCAACCCACATGCATGGACTAAATACCTCTCTTTGTTCGCATAACTTACAGTTTGCCCCTCTGCCATCATCCTGCCCATCCTCTGTGGTAATTCTTGGTTTTCTCTCTCCCACATTAGACCTGTGGTCTGTTATCCCTCCGTCTCTAGTTCTGTGTGTAATGCCTATCACATCATAAGTGCTCAGAAGCTTGAATGAAATGATTTGTTTTTAGGGCCTTTGTAACCCCGGTTCA
>NW_011888803.1:11603057-11632167 GCF_000151845.1 Pteropus vampyrus
GATATTTCATAAGTAGGAAACCCATCTGTATTATAATGGGTTTTTGTTTTGGACACATTAATATCTAGTGTAAAATAGTGCCTTGAAACATGCACCAGGTTTTTTATAGACTGGAGACCTTTTGATAATTACAGACTTGGTATGAATCAGATGATATAAATTGTTTTCTTAGTCTTTTCAATAGAACATATTGGAAAATAAGTTTTGGTAGATGTATATCTGGAGTTATTAGTTTGGATTGTTGTGTCTTGGTATTTGCAAGTATGTTTTTTTTTTTTTTGAGTTTTTGGCTGATCCTTTCCAAATGAACTTAAGAGTAAAATATGCTGAACCCTTACCTCAGAACTCTCATCAGAGCAATATACACTGAAAGCACAGTGCTTGGTATCTCTGTGTCATCTCTCACTTTTTTTACTCTTTATCTCAGAGTCAGCGAAGTGTATAGCATTCTTGGCATCAGTAGCACAAGAGTATGAAAGGAAATGCTTAGAAGATGACTGGAATGTACAGTAGAAGTATCTAATTCTTGTTTATCTCTGAGTGTTAAATTTCAAAACATAGGAAATCCAGATGGTCCCTTTCTTAAACGTTCTTTCAGATAGAAATTTAGAGAGAAGTAAGTTAAATCCTTTTAGTAAATTGGTCAAAGTCGTGTTCTTTTAGGTTCGGAAGTAGATAGTATAATCAAGTATGGTGGCACGAACTGGCTGAAAGTGAATTTAGAACAGAGTAAGCCAAGAGGATAAAACTTGTTGTATACACATTATCAGCACAATATTAAGTCAACCAAATTATAGAAAGATAATTTATACTTATTATTTTTTGGATGTGAGTGACATAAGTATATTTTCATAAAGGCAATATAAGTATCCACTTGAATAGTTGTCTATGTCCTTTCCTTAGGATACATGCTGTCCCATATATCATAGGTGAAGAAGCTCTTGGCTTACATGTTAGGGAAAGCTCTGTCAAGTTCAGAAAGAACAAGCAATGGAAAAAGGAAAAAATGTATTCCCTGCAACATATTTGAGTCCTTTCATTGTTAGCCCCAGGACCCAAGTGTGTCCTCTGCCCCGCCAACCCATAACTCAGTGAGCGAACAGGCTGGTGTTTCAGTGGTTATTGTGAACAGTGTTAACTGGCTCATATACTGCTTGTCTGAGGACACAGGCATGCTAGGTAATTAATAACAACATGTATAATAATGTAATGAAAATTTTTGAAAAGCAGAATTATTATAGTCTTGAAAATATAACCAAATATACTGGGAGCATATGTAAACTTTTACATTACTACCCCAAAATGATAAGCCTACTATTCTCGTTGAATATATAATGAAGTCTGTTAGATTTGTTTGGCATTGAAATTTGTTTTTCTTATTAGAAGTTTCCAATCTCTACGTATTCACAAACTTAGTACGTTTTCTTCAACTATCATAAACAAGCAAACAGCTTAGAAAAATTCACAGCTAGGTAATGTTATCCCAAATATCTGCTTAAATTTCAAAAGCAACCTGATTTAGCCCTGAGCAACCTCAAAAAACTGCCTGTAAATATATGTATAGTGAAATTTTTTTCTGCATAGTACATGTATCTTATAAGTAGCGTATATGTTGATTTGAAAATTTTATATAAAGATGTATATGTTCATTCTTTTTGGCTTATCTTTATTTTCTAATTTTCTATATAAACAGATTTGACTTACACAATTTTTAAAAGTATTAAAAATATCTTCATGTCTGCAACTTTCTCTTCGTATAGGATATATTTCATTTTAAACAGCAGTTGAGCTGCTTCTGAAAAGTTGTTGAGACCTTGAACTTTTGGAAGCTAAATTATTTTTAGATGTCCTAAAAGACCTCTTTTTTAAAAAAGTCACTCCTAATATTAGTCACTCCTAATATTTTTTAAATGATTTAAAAATGATTAGTGATCTCTTTGTGACGTTTTCTTCAAGTATTTTACGTCCGTGTATAATGTATAAGGCCCAGGATAGAATGTCCCTGAGTCTGACACTCCAGAGTATCATCCCCAGATCTGTGGAATAACATTTCCATGGGAAATCTCAGGAGAAGGAAGCTATGCCAGAAAATGTTTATTGAACATTTTGCACAGTGTGTGTATTACATTTTTTCCTCACAGGCAATTGTTAGAATCATTAGTAGGCATTATAGTCTTAATACAATCTCAATGTAGTTTACAAATACATTCTCTAATAAACATAATATATATATATGAATTTTAGGTTTTCAGACTTCCCTCCGAAAATCTTAAGTGGCTCCTTATAAATATTTAGCCACTAATAGTATTTTTGTAGGACTTGGGCAGAAGTCAGACTGTGGGGAGAGGGTCAGTACTTGAGGACTCTCCTTTGGTGACTGGGAAGGCAGGACAGGGTACATTGTGGAAGAGACCAGAAGATATAGGGTTGGGGTGGGGGGGTCATAAAACTTTGGGTCAGGAAGAGACCTTAGAGATCAGATTGTCTAATAACATTGTCTTCCAGAAGGGGAAACAGAGATCCAAAAGGTCTGTGTGGCAGGCCCCAAATCACAGAGCTGGTGGCGAAGCAGGACCTGGAACATAGGTCTCCTGACTTCTGACTCACTTTATACAGAGCAGGTGCTGATAGGAGCTCGGAAATCCATACTCTGGGGCTTAGAGAGAGTCAGTCTGTGAGAAATGGTGGGGGCCTGGAGGAACCTCCTATATGAGAAACAGGTTTTACTTTACCTGGAGGACAGAGGTAGCAGGAACTAAGCAGAGAGATCAGGACCCTAGCCAAATAGATGAGTATTCAGGACTGAGTCCAGTCTAAGAATGGGAAATGCCATACCAGAGTGGTGATGGTAGTAATTACTCTTCTATTTTTTGGATACTTTTTACATAGTAGGGCTATGCATTTTGTTGTACACATCACTTAATTTTCATGGTAACCCTGGTAGAAAGATGCTGCGTTCCTATTTTCACAGAGGAGGGTGCTGATATTCAGAGAGTTAAATGACTCGCCCAGTCACATAGCTTGCTCTGAGAGGGAGCTCCATGATTTGAACCTGTCTGCCTTAGCCATATCTCTTGGATTTCTGCAGTTCTATGCTGCCAAGCCAGACTCACAGATGGCAGCGGAGGGGCAAATATGACAGAGGTCAGAGATGAGACAAGGTGCAGTATGGTCTTAGATGCTTACAGTGAAGGAATAGCATTGTCATGGTGTCCTAATTGGAGGTCATCTCTCTCAGAAGAACAGATAACAAGGTATTTCCAACTAATTTCTGTACTTAATCTCAATAAGCTGAATTAAGATGATTCATCCTCTCTGCAGTGTGGCCAGACCTCTCTACATGGTTTAGTGCCCACAGGCAACTGATGTTGGGAGGGAAAATCTTGGGTTCCTAGAACTTATAACACATTTAATATGAGCCACTAAGCAGCTGATGGCATTACCATATTCTCTGTACCAGAATCCACTGATACCGTGAAAGTGAGGACACTAAAGACATTTGTCAAATATCGGGAGTTCATAGGAGGAGAACTGGGAAGGTGAAGAATGGAAAAACCACAGCCTGATGAAGAATGATTATCTGTGGATTGCTAAAAACGTGGATGTTTATCCTTAAAAAGGAGAGCTTTGCAAGGAAGACTTGCACTCCCCATTAATGGGGAAGAGAAGGTAAACATTATTCACTGAGCATCTTATAGTGTCCCAGATAATTAGGTGCTTTCCAATTCTCACAAATCCTACAAATGAAATACTTTCACTTCCTATGGATCAAGAAATTGAAGTTTAGAGCGAGATCATTTGCTATGAGTCACTTAATAGTAAATGGATTCAAACCTGGGTATGCTTGAATCCAAAGTCAAGTGGAAGAGGAACTAGACTTAAATGTGAGTTGCCCCAGTAGCAAAGCTAGAACCAGTAGGTATAATGTTATAGTGAGGGTAATTTCACAGGTTAATCCAACAACACTTTCTTATAATAAGTGCTGTTCCCAAAATTAAATAAAGTTTAAAACACACACAAAATAGCTTTACTGAGATATAATTTATAAACTATAACATTCACATGCTCTAAGGGTACAATTCCAAAGTTCGTTCTCAGGTAGCAGTTTTCCTGTCATTGAAAATATTTGAGTAGAAGAAGCTGGAAACTCTCCCAGTCAAGGAAATAGTAGAGGAATGTTCTGCTTCTATTTCTAGAAGAGTTGATGTTAAGTAACTCAAAAGCACTTGCAATGCGCTCCCCCACCCCCCACACCCCCTCTACCCCGTGCTGAGCATTTAAGAGTTTTAAACTTTGATGGACACATGGAAAAGAAAGGGCCCAGGAGATTTTCCGGTTATGCTTGTCATCTTAACTTCCGCTGCAAATACCTTTTAGAGGCTGCCTCATGGTATCCGAGGGTGTGCGGCTGTGCTGCAAACTACTTTCCTCAGCTGAGGAAAGGCTTAGGTGCTCCAAGAGGATCATGAAGGGTCAAAGACCCAAACCAGCCCCATCCTGCCTGCTGCCCCAGTTCCTGCCTGTTATTGTTTCTCTGAGCCTTAATGGCGAATCTGCCACATCAGAGTTACTTCTGGTTTGGCAGCCACTGCAGCTGTCCTAGGTCCAGCTCTTTCAAAATGTCTGAGGCAGTGTTGGCAGTTTAACCAGAGATAGTTTGTTTCATGACCTTTTTAATCAGATGGTCTTCTGTTTGTATCTAATTTGTGCCAACTGACATTTCTGCGGAGCTTTGAGATAGATAGAAAGGTCCTTGAGAAAAGAGTTTGTGTAAACTCCATCTCCGTATCTGATCACTGTTCCTTCTTTCAGAACAATGACTTTACCCATATTTGAAAGTTTTGTGTGTCTTGTCTTAGGTTGTGCTATATATATATCCTTCATCAGAGGATCATGCTTTCCCTTTTATCCTCTCTATGGAACTTGTATAGTTAACTGATTATAATGTGGTCTAGTGAAAATCTAGCCTGGGAGCCAGAAGGTGCCAGAACTGGTGGCCTTGGGGCACCAATAAAATCTCTCTGAACTTCAGTTTCTTTGTTTGTAAAATAAGACCAACAAGTCCTGTCTGTGTGTCACTTTGAGAATACAGTTAAGGAATGTGTGTGACAATGCCTTACAACTCTATATGTGTGTTGCAGCCTTGCTGTATGCCAGGTGCTGTTCGTTTACCTGGGGAAACAACATGAATAAGTTATGATCCCTGCCCTGGAGAATTTTACAGCTTTAGTGAACAACATAGGCTAAAAACCTGGTCATTGTAAAAGGGTGTGGCGGAGCAGAAATGCACAGGACACTCTGGCAACATCAAGGAAAGATAGGAGAGCTGGGTTGTTGGCACAGAAATTCAGTGAAGGCTTCCTGCAGGTGCTGATGGCGGACAAAGGGGATGTTAACAAGGTGAATCAGAGAAAGCTGGATATTCCAGGCAGAGGGAACAGAGTGGCTTGTAGATGAGAACCTGGAAGGAGGGGTGTTGTGATACTAATAGGTGTTTTATTCAATTCTCACTTGCTTTCCGTGGGAGGAAATGACTTCTTATTGAGTAGGATGCCTTGGAGACGATTCAAAGGAGGACAGAAGGCAAGAGATAGAGGTTAAACAGTCATCATCTGTTTCCCTCTTCATTTGCCTGATTTTGAGTGAGTGTTTAGGGTATGGAACAGGAATGAGATTGAGTGATTTATATACATCATCAAAATCCCATGATTAAAAAGAACATTTGTCTAGGTAAGGAACCATATATGTTTAACACTTGAGGTGGGCATTGAAGCATAATAGTACTTACAGAAAGTCTCTATCAAAGGAAGGAGGCTGATTTTTATAAAGAAAGCCTTTTTAGCTCAAGAGGTCTGAATAGTAATTAAAACAAGAGATGGTCCACAAACCACGCAAAGCACTGAGCAAGAGTGTGTCAGTCCCGATTTTACAGCCAGCAAAACCACAGCAGCATCCCTAAGACCGTTCTTAAGCAGCTGCCTCAGTTGGTTTACATGGGTCATCCTCAGCCTGTATTGTTTACAATCGTATTCTATTAGGAATCAAGAATATCACAAAGCCAGGTATCCAGTGGGGATTTCATTTCTTCTGCAATGGCCAGTGGAGCCATGAGGTGGGCAAGGAATGTAAGGGGTGCATAAGTATCTTGAAGTATCAAGCCTGAGCCAGATCCAGCCAGACTTCCTCCTGGCTGGGAAACAGAATGTGACCATACATTTCTAGTCCAGTGAATCCTATCAGAAGGAGAAATGGCTTCATCAAAAACAGTGTGATAACCAGGAGCCTAATCTCTCTTGCCTATTCTGTTGACTCTGTCAACATGTGGTGCTGAGGCAGGGGAGACTGCAGAGTTTTTCATGGCTACTTGAGTTCTGAGCTATTTGTCTGAGCCTTTATCCCCCATTCCCTGTAAGTGTAAAGGAGATAGCTGAGCGGAAAGAACAATAAGGAGGCTGCAAGGAGGTCTGGGCTTCACTTCCAGCTCTGCCTCAAACCGTCAGCTTCGGCCCTGAGTAAGTCATCATCAGTGGGTTATAATTTCTCACCTGTAAATGGAGAAGATTGGGTTTAGATCACCTCTGAAGTTCTCTAGAGTTAAGCTGGCAGGATTTGAAGCCGCTAACCTTACTCTGACTGCGTCATTGCCCAGTCTCTGACTCTCTTCATCTTTGCCCCTCCCCTTTGGTTCCCACTGTCTCCTCCATTCTTCCCACCCCACCCCCCCCCTTCCTGCCCTTGCCCGACTCCATTCTTTAATGCCAGCCTCTCCATCCGGAGGAAACCCTTTGGTACCCACAGAGGGCTAGATTACCAAAGAGAAGACTACACGTGCATTCAGGGCACCTGCAAAGCAAAAGCACTACTCAAAAATGTTTTTAGAAGGATTTGATATTTACTGCTTTAAAAAATATCCAAGCAGTCATCATGAGGAAAAAATCAGACTTTTGCTTGACTTCCTTATTCTTATTTTTTTGGTTTGTTATTCTAATTTAATTTCTATTTGGAGGAACACTATACTCTTTTCGGTACTTAGGACCACTGAAGGCTTAAACTTCTACTTCCGAACTTCTTGGACTCAGTGTTTTCACTAAAGCCTCAAGGAGGTAGAGGCAAGCATTCTGCTTTGCTCCGTGCCCTTTACTCTCTAGTCGCCATGTGTGTGCTTATTTTAGTATAGTAACATCTCTGCAGTACGGGCTCTCGGGGCCGTCTATTTTGTTGTGTGCTTTCCAGCTGAACACTTCTGTGGTGGGGTTAGGCCCTGGGACAGAGTAAGTCAGGAAGAGAGACGTAAGAATATAAGACACCCTCGTGCTCCTCCAGAGTGTACAGACGAATGGAGACATAGTTATTCTCCAGAATGATTAAATGCCAAAAGTGGCCATAAATATTTGAAGGAGTGCTATAGGAACAGAGAGGCAGAGCAGTTTCTGAAAGGTGCTCCCTGCCGAAGGGACCTTGACAGAAAGGTGGTGGAGAGTTTTACAATGTTAACAAAATGTGGGTATCTGAGTGACCTGTTACTTTATTTCTAAATTCTGAATCCCATGATTGTGGACTGCTGGCTGCTCCCATTCTTAGAGCTGCCCAAAACTAGTTTCTCCAGACTCAAGCCCTCTGTCCTTTGAGCCTGCCCCTTCTGATAAGCTGCTGTAGCTGCTGAGAAGAAAAACCAAGTTTAGTCTCCTGAGCCCACAGAATACGAGGTCATTTTTCTAGTGGACTCTGTTTGTGTGGTTGCCTAGGGGAGCACATGGCTTTCTGCAGAGGCTGTGAGTAGCCCCGAGTTCCTTATTTTCACCACAGTCTGGTTAAACCCATGTCATCGTCGTCATCAGCGTCATCAAAGTTAAATGTATTGAGTGCTTATTTTGTGACAGGTACTGCTCAATGCAGTGTAAGTATGGATTCCTTAAATCCTCACCAGGGCCTTTGAGATGAGTGCTATTTTTTTCCCTTTTAGGGTGAGGAAAGGGAGGGACAGAGATGTTCAGGAATCCGCCTGGAGGTCATACAGCTAATTAATGGCAGAGCTAGAATTTTTACCCTAGCACTGTGATTCCTGAGTGGTGACTTAACCATTACGGTACTACTACTGCATGTTCTAAGGAAGAAGGGCTGAGTAGTGTATGGAGGGCTGGGGACAGCATAGGGAAAGTAGTATCATTTTGTGTTGGAGGAGAGGAAGAACTGATTTTGAGCAGCTTTCCATCAAGAAGGAAGTTGCTCGAATTGGTAACAAGAGGAAATTCCAGAAAGTCTTCCTCTTAAATATATTTTAGTCATGCCGTCTTTTAAATTCTCCTCATCAAAGGTTTTTTTTTTTTTTTTTTTTTTTTGCCCTATTTGATCAAAATAAAAGTCGTCTGATAGGCATTCCTTTTCACTGAGGTACACAGTATCACATTGCCAAGTATAATTTCCACTCAGGTGATACTGTTCTCACCACTGAGAGAAATGGCAGGATTAGCCAGAAAGGATGGTATTAGGTGTATTATCTCCTCTCACTCTACAAGCAAGCAGTTACTTACATTGAAAAGTGTCTTTTCATATGCTCTGGTTTTTTTTCAGATTGTATAACTCTTTCGCCTTTTACTAAAGATTACCATAGAGTGAAATGTGTCTTTTCAGGATTCTGGTGGCGTTGATCGGTTTGTTTTAAGAAAGAGGGTTTCCTTCAGAATGTTAAAGATTATTTTCTCTGCTTTTTTTTTTTTTTTTTTTTTATTTGCATTTAAATTTTAGACATTTTGAAGTATCATATCTCAATGGAATGTCCTTTCACTTCAGTAGGCAAGGTATCCCTTGGTTGACCTCATAGATTTCAAGGACCTTGTCAGCTTACAATCCCTTATTTTTTATTTTTTTACGCCTACAGCACCCAGTCCACAGTCTCCCAACCAGGTAACTAACCAGACCCGACCCTGCTTAGCTTTCAAGATCAGATGGGATTGGGGTTGTTCAGGGTGGCATGGCTGTAGACTGAACATTTCAATCTATTACTTCCCTTGAATGGAGTTCTTAATTTGATGCCTTGAGTTGAGCCTAGAAATTTTATAGTTAGCTCTGAATCGATTTCTTCTAAAACATAAGTATACTTTTAAGAGTCTCTTAATAACTCTGGTATCTAACATCTATACTTGTCATTTTATTTAATGATTCCAGTAGCCTGGGAGGCACCAGTTATTCATTGTTTTTGCCCCTGAGAGTAATTATCATGGAATTCCCAGTTTAGCCTGAGAGCACCCAGCTTTCCCCTACACAGGATACAAGCCTGTTGTTGTTACTCCAGGAACCAGAGAAGGTGAGGCCTAAAGAATTAAGGTGAGGGGGCAGGATGAAAACTTGACAATAGAAATACCTTTCTGAGCACTCTGGAAGGATGTCTTTTACCCTCCCCCACCCCCATACTTCTTTCAAAGCCAAAGGCATTTTACCCTCAGCTTGGTTCCTTCAAGGTCCCCACGCTCAGCTGTAGTTTTCATCGCTGTAAACGACCATCTGAACACTGAGGAATTTGAGAAAATTGGACCTTCAGGTTTTCTTTGGTGTTAATGGAGGATCCTATAGTTCAACATATAGTTCAAACTTTTTAGAGATATCCACTGTCCACTGATGTGGTTCCTGGGCTCTGTCTTTGTGGGTCAGGCCCAGGGAAAGGACAGAAGGAAATAACATGAAATGAGTTCACTCACATTTCTTCTCTAAAAAGACTGCAGGAATATAAAATGTAGATCGGGGGCATCTGAACTCAGTGGGCTAGCTTCCTCTACCTGCAACTCTGTTTGCTACTCCTACAGTGCTGCAGGGAAGGATATAGATACTTAGCATCCCAGCCCCACAGTCATGAGTTCATAGACAGCACTTACCTGGGTTTGAGTCCCAGTGCCACCACTATTAATTAGCTCAGTAATCTTGGGCTGGAAGTTGAAACTCTTGAACACAATTTTATTCCCTAATTTCAGGTTGGTGATAACACCTATTTCACAAGGTAGTTGTGAGGATGAATGAAAATGATGACACATGTTAAAATCGCTCTGTTAGCTGTCCAGTATCCTTGCTGTTATGGTTCTACCTATGGTTGGCTTTTTCAGTAGCAGACAAATAGCTAGCTACTTGAATTTTTACGTGGAAACACTTTATTTTGAAGGTTTTTAATAATTCTTATAAAGGATCGGTAGTATATAATATTTGGTTGTGAAAATAGGGAAGAGCTTGTAAAGAAACTTCATGGTGCCTTTCAGGTTTATTTTACACACACAAAGAAATCATGCTAAGGGTTAAGTGTTCACCTGTGTCATTTTGCTTATAAAGTATTTAGAAGAAACTTCCCAGGTGGTTAATGATCCTCATAGGTCAAAAACCCATTTCCATGTGCTAAGCCACCAATAATATTTTTGATAGGGCTATTTCTCTTTTGAATATATTTTTGATGAATTGTTTTCCTCTAAGAATTCACACAGAAATTAGATACTGTGTTTTGGACTACTTTCCCAAGAATTTGGTGGCATAGGATATAGTCACATACCTACCCATGAACAAGACGAAACAGATGATCCTAGTTTCCTTCCTACCACATTTTTGCATGTATAGGTATACATACATATATGTGTATTTGCATATATACATATATATATATATATATATATATATATATATAACATTGTACATATATATTATATGTGTGTGTATCTATTTCTTCGGTAAATAGTCACTAAAAACTACAAAGCAAGGAGGTCTACCCACTCTTGAAGGGACGCATAAATAACCCTTCCTCCATGCACGAATTAAGAAGCAGTTGAGAGCAGTTAAGGAGTCAGGCTGATGGACAGCAAAGTATCATCTGTATTACTGAAAATGCTTTTTTGGAGAATGTGGCTTTGGGTCTGCCACCAAATGGGCCTTCTGAAATTTCATTCTCGAATCACGTAGACTTACCCACTCTTTCTCTGGAATAGCAGGACAGCGGAAGCTGGCAACCAGCAGAGAGAGCCTACCACCCAACAAGAGAGGAGGCCAGAATTCACCATCTCTGCAGGCAGGCAGATCCCAAAGCAAAGAAGGAGAAAGGAGGATGTGAAGAGAGAGGCCAGGTCTATTACTGTGGAGAATTCTCTCCAAGTTGAGGGTGAATAAAAGTCATCTCGCAGCACCTGCTGTGAGGTCTTCAAAGGCAGATCAGACCTGGCCCTACTTACCAGGTACATTCAGTGAGGAAGGGAGATAAGGCATCTGTACAGCTGTGATTGCCCTTTGCCCTTCTTCACGGCTTTAGCTAAAGCTTTAAATGTGGAGTAGAAGCACATTATATGTGGCTGTCACATTTTTCCCTGGTGTTATAACTGGCTGCCATCCCTTCTCGCTTCTGGCTCCCTTCCTACATCTGAAGCTTCTTTCAAGCACCACTTTTAGGCTTTAAAAAATTAATCCTTATTTGACTAAAAATTGATGAGGAACAGTTCATCTTCAGAGAAAAATGCCAAATGGTACTGCTTTCCAAATATCTGGTGGTGTATTTGACTTACACCCAAAGGTAAATTTTACCCTAAATTTAATATATTGCATGGCGACAGTCAGCTGAAACAGAAGCAAATGCATCGCAGCTGCTGAAGAATAGAAAAAGGTAAAGTTACTGTCATCACTGATGGGAATTTATTATTATTACTGTTAGTACTAATTTCATAGCTTTGGAAATTGAATTGTAGTACTTAACTAACAGAACCCCACAATCCCACCTCCCACCCAGCTTCCTTTTTCTACTTGGCCCAAACTTGTGTGCTTTTTACAAAGAACAGAATTTTTTATAGATTTAAAGTATACCACGACCTTTTGGTTGGTGTCCTCAGCCAAACTTTTGGGAGCTGGTTGTCAAGCGGGACCTGGGGCTGGCTTTCTTCAGAAAAACCTGCCCCCAGTATCAAGTCAAGTTGTGTTACCCACTCCATGTTGTTCCCAGATGGGCTCTGAGATAAGACCAGTCCATGTGGGTGCATTCGTAGTAGCCACTGGGTAAGAACCAGAATAATGACTCCAAAAGTAAAGGGTCACTGCTCTCACCTGCCGCATCATCTCAGCTCAGCCTTGCTGGCAAGGGCTTCTAAGCTGCATTTAGTTTGCTTTGTTGCTCATTGCATTCCAGCCTGTCAGAGGCTCTTTGGCAGATCTCTGGGGCTCAAGTAGAAAGGGGTAGGTCTGGGTGGAGCCTAGGAATCTGGATTTATAATATGAATCCCAGTTCATCTTGACTCAGGTATTACTTTAGAAGAAACACAAAAGAGTGGGTAACTCAAGCTCCTCTCTACAAACCTGTCAGCATTTATTCATGCAGAGAGGCTATTGTGATCTGTCACATTCAGAGCACAAAGGGTCCCAAAGGGGTTTTTGGCCATCCTTCAGGTACTGGGCTTCCTGTCCTCCAGTGTCTTTATACACAAGTGCCAACAGCCTTCACTCCCTTTTGTTCCTAACTGCTAGGAATGTGCATGAACAGGAAAAATAAATAACAAGGATCAGACAAGTCCTACATGAAATTTTGTTTTGGAACTTGAAAGCTAAACACTTTCATGCCAAAAACCATATATCTCTACCCTGCCCTGGCCTGATATAACCTCACTCTTAACTTACACCACCCCATTAAAAATTTTTGTTAAACTTTGCTAACATTTTTTCTTTTGCTTTTCTTCAAGTGTTTTGGTCTGTTCTAGCTCTGAATTGGTCTCTACCCTTTTTGTGTGTACATGTGTGTTCTCCCTGTTCACTCCTCCCTCCCCCCAGCCCTGGCAACCACTGATCTTTTTTTGTCGTTTGTTTGTTTTTGTTTTTTAATGCCTACAGCACCTGGTATTCCTGGTGGTCTGCCATCCAAGTACTAACCAGGCCCGACCCTGCTTAGCTTCTGAGATCAGACGAGATTGAGGACGTTCAGTGTGGCATGGCCGTAGACACCCTTTTGAAATAACTTTTTCTCCTAAACAGTTGAATTATTAAAAATAAGCATGATACATGTTTATTCCCATAATAGAGGAAGAGTACAGGAAGAAAAAATGGCAAGACTCTGCCATGCAGGTCACAGAGTGTTAAAGCATCACAGGATCTTAGAGATCTTAAATTCCAAGGGAATGTTTTTTCTTATAGAACTCACTTAAACTTATGACTTAAAATGTGCTAAACTTGTATTATTAGTCATTATCACACATGATTGCCCTATTTCTAAATTGCAGATAATTTATTGGTGGGAACTTTAGTATAACTCTGGAATGTGGTCTTCGGGTCCAAACAAAAAAGGTACCAAATAAATGCTTCATAGGGTAAATCTGAAGAATTTATTTTATAAACATTTATTGCATAGCTTTTGTATACCAAGCAATTAGAACCTAACTGTTAGATGACAAATATGCAAAGATCAATAAGACACAGTTTCTCCTCTGGAATAGCTTACAGTCTGTTGGGTAAACAAACAATATATTAATGGTTACCCTAATGAACTGTGAATAAAGTAGTATGGAGACTCAGCTACTCTGAGCAGCTAACTTGGGTTGGGGATGAGAAGCAAATGGCTTTCTGCCTTGGGATGGGGATGAGAGGCAAATGGCTTTCTTTGAAGGATGTGCTTGACTTTAGATTTTAAGACACAATCTGACATAGGCTTCTCAACCTGAGACCTAGAGGTTTTAATTGTCATAGTTAGTCAGTGTCAGAACTAGAGTTCCAGTAGAGCTTTGCTATTTCTTCTAGAAATAGAACTTTGGATACCCAAAGAAATAATTGTTTTGGGAAAAGGGGGTTGACTGAATATAGTTTCTCCTGGAAGAACCTGGTGTTTTTATAGTCATGTTAATCATAAAACTCTCTTAGAAGGATTAACTGTTAAATTTTCTTTTGTATGAGCCTAAAGTAATAGCCCTCCTAGTACTTGCACTAGCTACATAATTTTAATATTTTATTACAAAAACAGTAAAAGACAGGGCAGTCTGGAAACTTGCTAATTGGAATCATCTGTGGCCCCACAGGTAAGGAAAACGGTCCCCAAACATTTTCGGCTCCAGATACTGGTGTTCCCATGAGAATCTGATGCATGATGACCTGAGGTGGTACTGAGATGGTGATGCTAGCACTGGGGAGTGGCTGCAAATACAGATTAAGTTTCACTTGCCAGCTGCTCACTGTTCACCTCTTGCTGTGTGGCCCAGTACTGGTCTGTGGCCCGGGGATTGGGGACCACTGATCTAGGATATAGAAATCATTACGCCAAATATATCAGAAGGTCACACAATAAAATTAGGCAGTTAAAAGAAGAGATGAAAGAATCTTCTTCTATTTTCTGAGCATTAGAGAAACTTAATACAAACTCCTAGTACATAATAGAAACTTAATAAATGGCACCGAATTATTTGAATGTTGAACCCTATCTTAAATATTTTCTATAAAATTATTAACATCACTGTACTTTTTTGTTTTTAATTAATTCTGATTATAAGGATTGGTTAGATGAGAGTGGTCTTTTAACCTTATAAGGGTGCCTAAAATTGCTGTTCCTGTAAAGTTTATTCCTAAATTTTTGACCATATGTCCACAACAGCATTTATAAGTTTATTCTATCGTATCATTTGTAATTCCTGATTAGTAGAATTAAGTGGAATAATCCAATAACCTCATCAAGGATATTTGAATACCTTCCTTCCTTATATTTCTCTAAAATGACAACCTGCAAAAGTGCGTGTGTGTGTGTAGTTTTGCTTCCTTGTATACTAGTTTTTAGCTCTGTGACTTTATGAGGATGTTGCCTATCATTTCTAAGATTTTTTTTCACCCTTAAAATTAGGGAAATAATTTGCCTATAGGAATTGTACCAAATAAATAGTCTTTGTAAAACCTCTTTCTCAATTAGCCTGGCACATACTTGAATCTCAGTAATTTATAACTTGAATTATATTGCTACATTTCCTATGGCTATGTTATAAAGCATTAAGAATAGTCACAAAGAAAACCTGTTTGGTATTGAGAAAAAGCACCCATTCTTTCCAGAAGGTAATAAGAGTATGATAAAAATCCTGCCTCTCTATTCTTTTGGGGTTCTGGTAAACATTTTTTACAGCAGCGGGTTTTAATGATTAATTTTGAGGCTTGAACCAAAGCATTATTGACTAAGATAAAAACCACAGGCCCCATGAGTCAGTCAGTATTGATGTTGGTCGAAAGCCAATGGAGTACTGTTGTTTAATATATTAAATATTAAATGCAGAATCTTTTGGTTTGGTGAGTGTTGCTAATACTGCCAATTAAAACATCCAGTTTGATTTACAGATGTTTACTTTTATCTGTATACAATCCATTTCACCTGACAGGTACTATCTAATAATAATAAAATACTGTTAATAGTCCAGATAATTTGCTAAAATTCTGTGTGAATTCAGTAAAAATAACTTTATTTAAATGTTTATATTTTTTGCTGAGTGGCTAAATTCGCATCTTTAATATTACCTTGAATGCTTATAATATTAAAGTACTATAAATTATGTTTTAAATCTAAAACTAAAACAATAGAAATCTTATGGGAGTATGGGCGCCCCTCCCTCTTCATTTTCTGCTTTTCTGTAATTTCTAAAATATCATTCAAAACTTCGACTTTAAAGGCCTACAGTTTTCTGAAACACAAACATTTCTGATTCTATCTCCTTAAACCTGTATTGTCTGTGTTAGTTTCATATCTGACACTGGAAATAAGTTTTTTTAAATCATTCTTAGTGTGTCACATTTTTTCAAAGTTCTGCTGAAGTATATTTCTGAAGCAGACAACCTACATTTCATCACTTTCTATAAATTTCTAAGAAGTAAAAATTGTGGAATAGGACCAAATCAGAAACTTCCAGGCTTAAAAGAATATTTTCAGAAAAGCAATCCAAAAATGCCAATGATTACACTTTCACAAATCACAACAGTAGCTAACTCATACAGCCTTTATTTTGTGCTAAGAACTGTTTTAAGTGCTTGTATTAACTCGTTTAATCTTCACAATAAACCTGAGGTAGGTGGTAGCATCATCATTATTATTATTGTTATTGTTATTACTACTACTACTACTACTGCTACTACCCCCCACCACCATTTCATAGAGAGATCAAGTAACTTGCCTCGTAACACAGCTAGTATCTGGTAAACTCAAAAGCTAAACCCAGTCTGGCTCTAGAATCTAGTCTTGTCATTATTACACCTAGGGCTAACTATAGACCCAGCTTCCACAAAACTTCCACAGACTTACAGTATGATTTGTATTTGAGTGATATTTTTATGTTTCAAACTTTTCTAAAATACGTTTTCCAGCACTAAAATATGTAAATTATTTTAAATTGTGTGTGTGCTATGAGCAGATGTGTAAGAGGAGTTGTGCTGTACATTGATTTTGCTGACAATCTCTCTAAGCTTAGTTTGCTCAGAATTTTAGCCCCAAAAGGGACGTCAATAAGTATGTAATCTGATTTCTTTCTTTTCCCAGTTTACAAATAAGAGTAATTCTTCCATGAGTCCCCCAAAGTTAGTCATTTCCTGCTTTGTAATCCCACAGCGCTTTGTTCATACTCTGTATTTTAAGTAAATACTAATTGTAATTAATCTGTTTGTATGTCACTTCTTTTCATCCCCCACCCTTGCCTCCAAGTGAATTCTTCAAGAGCTGGAACCAGGTCTAATTTATTTTTGTCTCCCACCAGCCTGGTGACAAATGGATGAATCATATTGCCTGGAGAGATTAAGGAACTTGCCTAGATTAGCAGACCTGAAATATGAAAACAGCTTTCCTACCTCCCAGTCTAGTACTTATCACTCATAGAGATGTTTTCTAATGATTTGGATGCTTGCAAGGGCACAATTTTCATACTCTGTTCCTCCAGACTAGCCCATTTAGAAAACAATAATAATAATAGTGTTGATAATGAAGATGGTGATGCTGCTGCTGCCATCACCACCTGTCCTACTGTATCATATTGAGGATGAAATGAAATGATAATGTTTGTGGAAGCTTTGGAACTAGTAAAAAAAACCCTTCTACAAAGATGTATATTGCTGTTCTAATCCGTTACTATTTATGTTTGATTTACAAAGTATTTTTACAGTCTGTATCTCACTTACTGTTTATTACACCCGTGTTGTGGAATAGATGGCCTCATTGCCATTTCACAGATACGAGAACTGAGGCTAAGAGAAATGAAGCACTTCAGCTGCAATCATAAGTGCCTAAAGGAAGCCTGATCTCTAACCAGAAGGAGGCTGCACTCCCTCAGGGTGTGTCATCATCCAACTGAAGCCTGCAGAAGAAAGCCCAGAAGAGACCCACAGGAGAGATGAGAGCTAGGCTCTTCTAAGACCAAGGGCAATTATATATGTGTATTTAAATTCTAGACAGATTTTTTGTTTTATCACAATGTGGGGTCTGGGCACAGAAAGTTTTATAAGATAAGATGAGCAGCGTGATTTTGAAGTGGCCTACCCGGATTGTTAGAAGCAGCAGCAGCAGCAGCAGCAGCAGCACTGTGGGCGGTGTGGGTCCAGGCAGGAGGAGGCTAACCCCTCCATCGCTTTTGTCTCTATGGGGAGTTCTTTACTGTGACTCTCAGAGGAAGTGAAGGATGATAAATCCAGCTGCCGCTTCCTGTTTCTATAATTCTGAGGTTGTTTTTTGTTTTTTTCCTTTTCGTTTTGTTTGTTTGTTTGTTTGTTTTTTCCAGGGGTAGAATGCTTTATTTTGAAACCAGTGGAATATACTCTCATCCTGTTCCTTGTTAGTATTTCCTTGAAAACTAGATACACTCACTTGGGCTTTAAATGGGTGGGTAGGTGGGTATGTATGTGTGTCTGAAATTCCCATGATGCTGCCTAGGCTGGCTCACTCTGTTTCTCAACAGCAACAGAAAGAAAACCAATTAAGGCAGATATTACTGGGCAGGAAGCTCTATATGAGATAACAGTCTGATTTAGAGGAGGCCTGTAATTTGTAGCAGTGGTATTACTATCTCAGTTATGCTTGTGCAATTCAGAGCTGGTTTTTCTTCTGCTTGTGTTGTATGATTAGTAAATAAAGTCCTGAGTCATTTAAGCAACACACTACCTCCTCATCCTCCATAGTTATGGAAAATAGCCACTAAATATAGATTACTGGGATTCAACTTGGTAGGTTTGATTGTATAACCAGTGGCTCCATAATTAAAAATAACAGGTAAAAATATTTTCTCTAATGCCAGTTTTTTTCATTACTAATTTAAGAGACAGAATGTGTATGGGGGTGCCAATGGTACATCTTTTCAGAAGCACTAAAGGAAATTTATTTGGCTAAGTAGAATTATAAGAATATAGTAAAAATAGCCCACCCCCTCACTGAGTAAGGATCTTAGCTCTGGTTTAAGTCCCCGAGCCCTCTTTTAATATTACTAAAATCATAGCCATGGCAGTACCTGTGTTCGTAGTCAGTACATATTTTGTATTTATGAACTGGCTGGGCCAAGTTATTTACTCTTTAAGAATTACAGTTACAGTTTATAATAAATGAATTCAGACTAAAAGGAAATCTTCATAACCTAAATTTAAAGAAACACTTATACTGAATATTTGGTCTGACTTGGCAAACCCCTGAAGGTAAGTAAAATTGTGAGGCTGTAACACTCATGGGGCCTGTTCTAGTGCACTGGATATTATAGAACTCTGCAGTTCTAAGCTCAGCTATGCCGTTTCCTTGTTGAAACCAACAGTTTCTTGATTGATAAATGAAGCTGAAACTATTTCTTTGTCTCAGCAGTTTGTAAGAGTCAGGTTAGTTGGAGTCCGTGCATGTGCTTTTAGAACCCGAGATGATGATAGTCTTTAGTTAGATAACACTTGTTAAATGGCAGTTCTGTTGTAAGTGGTGAATTCACTTTTTACACTTTGCTCCTTGTGTCCTGAGGCAGCCTTTGAACACCAGCGTTTTGTCTCATTCACTTAAGGGTTCCTTCTAATAATTTTTAAATTGGGGGAGGGAGGGCATAATTTAATAACTGTGCAATCTTGGTCAAATTCAAGCTTTCTAAACGTCAGTTCTCTCTCAGTAAAACTAGAACAGTAATACCACTGTCCAGGGAGGATGTGACAATTTAATGAGCTCGAGTATGTGAGTGTTTGGTTGCTCAATAAAGGATAGTTTCCTTCCTGTCTCCTCCTGTGTATTTGCAGTACTCTCAGTGTTGAATGATGAGATACAGCCTGAGATTGCCACTTAAAGATGCCAGCAACACATGCCACCTCTCCTCCCTTCCTCATCTTTCCCCCTCCATACTGCAGCCAGGGAAATGAGAAGTAAATTAAGCTGCTGTAGGTTGTCACCACTACTCTGCTTTGGCATAATAAGTATTTTTTCTGACCTTCTTCCTCTCAGTGTATTCTGACTTGAGCTCTTTTAATGCTGAGCCTTCACAGGGAGTTTGAATGGGTGAGAAAGCCAGATACTGTTTGCATTACTGGAACATATACGGAGTTACTCATATGTCCATGTGCTGTGTTTTCATTTCAGGGTTATGTGGGCTGTGGAGTTATTTTTTGCAAGGCGCTTTTTTTTTTTTTTTTTTAATTTAGACTTTCCCAAAAAGGATCCTTTAAAGTTTTATGACTGGATAAGTAATATGGTGGTTAGCAAGGTTAATATTTACCAACTTACTGAAGGGAAAAGCAAACAATATATCCAACCTCTGTTTAAGAATTTCCGTAAAATTATGAATTCTTTAATCTTAGTACCTTAATTTAGTTGTAACAGCATGCTACATATTTGAGTCAGAGCTCCTAGTAGAAATGTGTTTGCTGTATATGATTTAACTTCATGCTCAAAATAAGAAATAGTTACTTATAAAACATGTCTAATTTCTCACCCTGCTATTATCAACTTCTACCTCCCTGTTTCTTTCCTATCCTAAAAAACACTCCCTGCCATCAGACTTGCCTCTCCTTCTTGCTGTTGCTTTGTTTTTCTCCCCAGCCGAGGTTCGAGACGCGAACAGCCCCTTCCCCACTTAATCCTTGCCCACAGCGAGCCATACTTCTTCGCTCAGTGCTTAGGCTGAAGTTTCGAGTGACTCAACTGCAGCCACTCTTTTCTTTAACTTCCGGGACTAGCTTGTGATGTTGCGTACCACTCTCTTCTTTAAGTGTTTGCCTCCTTTGGTTTCCAGGACAGAGTTCTCTTGCTCCCTCTCCGACCCTTTCTTCTCCTCCTTTGCTGAATCTGTTTCTTCTACCTGTTCCCTGAGTGTTAGTGATCTCCAGATTCTTTGACTATTTTCTCTGTAGGTACTCTCCTTGGGTCATCTCCTCTTCCATATCCCGATCGTTCATAAGTAATGCCACCTTAGACCTGACCACTAGACTTCTTCAGCTTATTGCACCAATCCTAGTTATTCAAGCTAAAAAATTTAATTTACGCGGAAATCATCTTAACTGATGTAACTTTTTCACTCACTTTCCTTCTTCCAGTCTTTTCTCTCTCCATTCCCTCTTCCGTACTCTGGATAGAATTCTTTTTAAATTGGAACACTAAAATCATTGCGTCTCCCCCCCGCCCCGACCCATTCATACCCTAGGAGGGGTTCCCAATTGCCCCTTTCTTAATTGGATCTGACAATGTTGCATTTTCCTGGAGCCTTGTTTCTGGAAAATTCCCTACCATTTTGTGTTCTGGGAAACCAGAAAGGAGTACCTTGCTCTCAGATATTCTGAGATAAGACCCTCCTCCATCCTTCCTCCTGACTTCCATAAGACTGTCAAATGACTCCCTTGTTTACCAGCTCCTATGCGACTCCAGGACCCTTCCTTGTCTTTGAGACAGCCCTTATTAATGAATTTTCTCCTTGTTGTAACAGCCTGAATAAAACCATCTCCTTAATTGTCAATTGTATTTTGTCTGACATGAGTGTTACCCTTTAAGTTTTTTTATGGTTACTATTCTATCGTTTTATGTTTAGTTATATTACTTATAATGTCTAAGTACATTAATGGATTATTTGTTAATATGAAATTATTTTGTTTATATCTTCCACTGTAAGTCTTCAGCAGTTATGGAAATTCTTCCATTAGAGTTAAGGATCAACTATAAGAAGAGTCTTTCTATTTCTGTGCTTTTATTTAGAGGCATTTTTTAGGAGTTCAGAATTTTATTACTTATGGTACCAGTCACTGCTGTAACAGAGACTTCCAAATAGAACGGCTTGAATAGGATAGTTATTTCCTTCTCATACGGCAGTGCTAATGTGAGCAGCCAGGCACTGGCAGGCCTCATACTTGGTTTCTAAGGTTGGGCCTGCTTCCCCATTTTGTAGCTAACAAGAAAAAGGGGAAAGGAGGGCCAAATCAAGTAGCCTTGTCTTGACAGAGGTTACTACCAAGCGAACAGTCACTTCTTCTTACATCCTATTGGCCCAGCTCAGTTACACAGCAATACCTGGTTGCAAATGAGTCTGGGAAATGTTATCCTGAGTTGGACAACACTGCTCCCATCTAAACTAGATGGTGATGGTAGCAGTATCTGTTACCAAAAAGGAGAATAGGAGAATGGTTTCTGGAGGATACTGAGTAGTCTTATCACAGGAAAGAAGAACTATGTTGATTAAAAAGTCGTACTGGGAGTAAATAAGTAATTTTTTTTTTAAACCCATCCAGACCTACTTTGGAAGGTTTCAGTGGCCATATGTAGATAGTAGGAGTCAACACCTCTTACTTTTTTCTTTTCTTTTCAGAAAGTATGGCATTCAGAGCTAAGGACATACAAATGAAAAGGACAGTTTGTAGCTCTTATCCTCAACTAATGCATTTGTGGTTAAAAAAAAATTTTTTTTTGATGGTACCATATCCATGAGCATATCTACAGATTAATGCATAGCATGGAATTTTACTCTTTACTTTTACTCTTTTTGTCTCATCATTTATATTTTCACGTTCAGTACAACTTGTGGTATCATTTTGTCACTATCTTCTGAAAGGTAATGTTAACCTATTCTCTTTCTAAGGGGAATTATTCATTTCATCCCTTCTTGTATTCTTTACTCTCAGATGTGTAAACAAACATC
Source organism: Pteropus vampyrus (assembly GCF_000151845.1). Classification (NCBI taxonomy): domain Eukaryota; kingdom Metazoa; phylum Chordata; class Mammalia; order Chiroptera; family Pteropodidae; genus Pteropus; species Pteropus vampyrus. The sequence goes on from NW_011888803.1 coordinate 11,625,134, forward strand.
TGTCAGTGTATTGCATTATTTGGACCAGTTTCCTGGCTGGTATGCCATAGCACACTGCTACCAGAATAAGTACATATTTGCTAAAACATTCTCTTAGCCCAAAGTGTACGGCACAGCAGCCGTGAGCAGCTTCATCCGTTTTTCTGCTTTGTACAGTACAAATATTATCATTTTCTATGTCTCTCCTAATGTAGAAAAGTGTGGGAAATGATGTTTAGATGGTTTCTATTTTATCTTTTTTTTAACTCTAGATTTCTTACTAGAAAATAATCATAACATGCAATATACTCTCATGATAAAAAGACAGTCCCCAATTAGAAAGCAGTGAAGACTATACTGAAGCATCAACTACTTTTAAACGATTGATAGCTGTGAAATAGCTAAGATAGGAAGTGTCTACAAATTATTCGCTTTAAAAAATGTAGACTCGTGTTTATATATGAGCATTACATAATAACATCAGAATGTTCTAGCACATGTGGCCTATACTTAGGATAACATCAACACCTGGTTTTCCCGGAAGAGTCCCAGTTATACCTTATCCTGTGCTCTACCTTCTCTAACATTTGTCACTCTCAAAAGTTTTCCAGTTCAGAAGATGAATATGTTTACTTTTATTGCATATTGCATTGGTCTCAGCAATCATCATTTTCTCGACATTCATATACTTTGCTGTCGTTTTTGATTAGGATATACTAGAACTATTTACCTTAAATAATTCTGGGCAGAATGGTGTTAGTACTTTATGTTTCTTCTTTTCCAGAATACTGAAGGTAAGCATGGACAGATCTTTAAGCTCCGAGAGGGCAAGACCTGTATCTGTCTTGCTCTACTGTGTATATATTCTCAACACCTGTCACATTACCTATGCCAAATATTTGTTGAAAATGTAAATGGCATGAGCTTGCTGGCTTTATGACAACAAAGGTTTCGTAAAGTTTATGATGGGCAAGGTCAATTACAAGTCCCTAGTACCTAACAGTGTTTTAGAATGAATCAGTGAAAGATAAATAACCACCTTCAGTCTTAAATATTTCATAGCATTAACAGCCTCTACCTAATGATACTGGTCCATCAAGAACATGGACATAATTATAGTCCTCGTGTGTTGCATGTAAAATCACAAAAATGAGCAAATTTTATCTCGGTTATAATGATCTGTTTTGATTGTTTTTGGTTTTCCTGAAGAAGAAGACAGCATTTAATCACTCCCAAAATTATCACACCTCAGATGAATAAATTCTATCACTTAAAAGATTTAGACCTTATTTCACATCCAGTATTTGATACTTTAGTCTGGAATTCCCAATGGATGTTCCCAGGAGTGAGTACCAGATGGCTGAAATATAAGTTGACTTGGGTAGAGCCTAAAGGGTGGGTCTGGTCATGTGCATTCTTTTCAGTTCATTACCCAAGGGCGTGTGTGTGCAAGTGTCCTCTGCTCTGTAAGCCATGACATGAAATGAGTTGCGAAGCACTGTTAATGATCTCCACAGTTAAAGTTACCAGGCACTTAAATAAATACATTGGCATCAGCAGCACTGTAGTATGTAACACATTTTTTCAAAAATGTTACCTTGAGTTTTTCGTTTTTTTGTTTTTTTTTTTCTCAAAGTGAAAAAAATATCATGGCTTATCAGAAAAGAAATATCCCAAGTTTCCCAAAGTCAAAGCTCTTGGTGTAATCTTAAAAGAAGCAACTCATCTAAAATAAGTAACAGCATACTGAATTAGAAATTATACTTATTTATATTCCGTACCTTCCCAATACAAAAAGGTTTACGGGTTTAACGAACTATAAGCTGTTCAATTGTGATTCAGTATGACAGCTCCACTAATTCTTTATAACTGAGGGAAAATGTTGTAAATCATAACATAACTATGGCTCTCCATGAAAACTCTACAAGTTCATTATAACATGGGAAAAGGAAAGAGACTGTGAATTCTATGCATACCTTAGCTAGTGAGGGACTTCCAGTTAAATGTCCTGTCAGACCTGCTTTTCTAAAGATCATTTGTAATTTTCACAAGAGCTGCACAAATAGATACTAAATATTTACAAACAAGATTAAGTAAATTGAATATGAATAAAACATTCTTTTGTTTTATCAAATCCTTTGAAATAGGACAAAAATGGTATTCAGCCAAGTTTACCAATTTGTCAATAATTCCAAAATAAGGCTTTGTTCACATTACTTAAAAAGGCTAACCCTTTGAGGGAATATTTAGTTAACTCTAAGATGGTTTCTAACGTCAATAATGAATTCCACTCTTAAGAGATTATATTGCCAAAGGTCATTAATTATTTTTAAGAGTTTTGATTGTCCTTAATCTCTGTCAATTTTGACTGATTTATACCTTTATTCTCTACAATTCCTCTCCTTACATTGGTTTTCTTGATTTTCTGTTCTTTTTTTGTTTTTTCATTGATTTCCCCCCCCCCCTCGAAGCCTTCATAGTCATTCTTAATACCTATTGCTGCCACATTCCAAACCCTGGGTTTTCTCAGGGGTTCCCACTTTTCGCAATTTTTTCTGGACACCTAGAGCCAATTTTGGGGAATAGTTGAGGTAGAAACATTCAGTGTGCTCAACATTATACTGGGTATGATGTGTGTATCTTGTCACAGTGGTGGTTTATCCCCATTTCGTTGATAAGGAAATTGAAAGGCCACCTTTACACAGTGATATGAGGCATTATTTGTATTCTCATTTTACAAATGATTTGGTAAGGGGTAGAGGGGGGTGAAAATGAGGCATGCTAACTACTTAAGCCACATTCTTATCCATTATGCTACCAACTTGTTAAGAATTAAAATTCAATTTTAAATTATTAGCTCAGTAAAAAGAGCCTAGGTTATTTGTGCATAATTTCATTTTTTTATTATCTTTGTGCAGGTTTAAAGGATTTGGTTTTGTTCTCATAATAATCCCCCTTGTATCTTTGCTACCCCCTGCTTGGCTATTATTTACTTAGAAAATGCAAACTCATTTTAATATTGACCCGAAGAAAACACAGTAAAGAATGAAACTATGGGATAATGAAGTTTTTTTGTTTTGTTTTGTTTTTTGCTTTTGTTTTTCTACTAGTTTCTATTTTAGTTTATTCTAGAAACCAAATTTTATTAGCATCAATATCACAGGCTTTGACTGTAGAATTCTTACAGTATTATATGCTGGCTCCTTTTTTATTATATTGCACATAATGTTGTACCGTACAACACATTATATGTATGTACTCTTAAAACCAGATGAAGACAGGACTATTTTTCTTTTGACTAATGTGCCTCACCCCAGAAGCATTGTAAAAAGATAGATATTGAATCATCCGTATGTTGATACAGAATGTTTTTTGAACTGTCTAAGCTTATAGATTTCGTGCCCAAGCATGTGAGGGCTTACTTTTCATTTATTACATAAAATCTACCTACTTTTAAAAAGGATTAATACGTGATTCTGAAAGATGTGTGAAGCAAAAAGGATTCAAAGGGCATATGAAAAATATAGTTACAATAAAACCTTGTGAATGGACATAAAAGAACAAGAGTACAGAATCACAAAGTAGAGAATTAAGAGGAATCGGGGGGTCATCCTTGACACTTCTCTCTCCTTCCCTCTCCTCATATAATCTATTAATTCCTGTTGTTATTTCTTTGGTCTGTTAGCTCATAAATGCATCCATTTTACTCCCTTCTTCACCACTCACAGCCTAATCTTTACCTTTATCCTTTGCCCAGAGTAATGCAATAGCTGCCTTACTAATCTCACAACTTCCCTCACTAACCTATACACTAGGCCCATAGTGATCTTTCAAGAGGCACAAGTTTTTAGCCACCTCCCATCTCCAGCTCAAAACACATCAATGGCTTCCCACTGCCCTTAGTTCAGTGACATCAAAAACTTTCACATGGCTTGCAAAACCCAGTATCATGTCACACAGCACATCTCTCTCACTCCCTAAGCTGCAGGCTGCTAACCTTTCAGTTCTTCAGATGTTTTTTGCTTGCTCCTCCTCTGTCTCCCCCCGCCCCCCGCACCATCTTTTCCTCCCTCCCTCCCTCCTCCTGTGTCTCTTTCTCTCTCCCCTCTTCCCCCCCACCCCATCCTCCCACCACCACCACAGAGCCTTTGGACATTCTGCCTAGCCTAGCCTACCCCTTGTACTCTTCACACCTCCCTCAGTCCTGACTTCCTCCCTGATCATGGTGATTGGAGGAAAATCCTCTATTACCCACCTTCATTATGATGCAGGATGGGAACGAATCCCCCTCAGTGGGTACTCAAGTCCTACACTGAGAGAGAGAGAGAGAGAGAGAGAGAAAAGAAGATCTTGACTGAGCACAAGAAAGAATTCAAGAGCGAGCCAGAGTTAGAGACAAAAGAAAACTTTATTAGAGAAGGAGGAATGCTCCACAGCCAGAGACAGTGGTCTCTTCTCAAAGACAGAGAATGAAACCCTGAGTGTTCAGGAAATTCAGTTTATATGTGATTCTTAGTTTCCGTGAATTAAAGCTTAAAGTTCCTGTTTTCCTTTCATGGTATGAGGTATGCGGCATTAAAGACATGTTAGTAACCTCAGCCTTTGTTCTGTAGGTTCCCTATGGTATGGCCGTAGGGAATGAATGGTTGGGTTTATTTTGTGTGGTGTACAACTAAAAGACTGTTTTTCTGTTTTTCTTTCATGGTATGGCTATGCAACAGTAAAGGTATGGATAAGTAGTTTGTCAGTAATCTCAGCAGGAATCTGCCTTTGTTGTTGTGTAGGTTCCCTGTGGTCTGGCAGCACACTGCAGGCTCTGAATACAACTTGGTTTAATATTTTTTCAGTTTGTATAGTTCTTGTGCCTCTTCCCTATATCGGTAGTGCCATGCAAGCAAAGGTCTGGGTTTTCTGGAATCTGAAACTGGAGAGCACTCTTTAAAAAAAAAAAGAAGAAGAAGAAGAAGAAGAAGAAGACAGAGTTAGAAATAAAAAAGTCAGCGCAGGGCCTCAGAAGGGGCCTGGGAGAGGGAGGGGTCCTAAAGCCGAACCTCGTATCATTCACTGAACAGCAAATCTGCTTCTGCCTGTTCTGCTTCTTAGTTGACCATTTGATATAAATTCAGTTAATGAATACTTCTCTCTCCTACACTGTGTACTCTGTGAGAAAGGAAATATGTCTGAATTTGCTCACCAGATTTTTCTCCAGGGATTTGCATCATGCTGACACAAGTATACAGTATATATTTTATGGATGGAGGGATGAGTAAGTGAATAATTAAATGAAGACTTAGGCCAAGCATTGATACTTGTAATGCCTGTATAAAATTAAGCTAAATTTCTCAGAAACCAAAAGTAAATAGAGAACGTCTGGATTCCATGGCTCTTTGTATCAGTACATCACTAAAAGACACAAAACTTCTTGTAGTGTTTTTATCATAATGATAAAGAAGAGTTTTTATTGGATTCTTAAATATAAAATGGCTCATTTAATAATAATTTTATTGAATAATAATAGCAGCTAATTTATATTGAGCACTTAACAGGTTCTGGGCAGTTGCTCAACATTTTAATATGGTATTCTGATTTAAGTTTTTATGGACTTCCATAAACTGCACACAGACATGGTCAGAACTTTTACATCCATGAAGGGCAGAAAACCCTGGGAGGACCAGAGAAGGAAGGCCTGAGGCACTGGCAGCTTTGTTGTCTCAGGGAGTTTGCCTCTCGGGATCTCCTTCCTCCCTGGCCTGTTCCATCACCTGGCTGCATGATAAAATGTTGCTCCTATGCTTCTGCGCCAGAGTGCTCCCTGGCTTATCACCTGCCTTCCATCAGGAACCAGATCTGGTCTTTATCTCGTGGTGAGGGTATGCCCAAACTTACCTTTGTATTTTCGTGTTTGGTAGAATGTTTAATTAAGAGCCAAATTGTATGCAGATGGTCAATCAGAATGAATTACCTTCAGAATAACCTATTCAAAAGTTATATAGTGTTGTCCATTTGGATATTGATTGAAGACTGCCTGTTGGAGCTGATCATTTTGACTTTGGCATAATTAATAATAACCTTACATGTCACTTGAATTGATAGTGAGATGGTACTTGGCTCACAGGTTCAGTGCCTAGAATGCTGTTATAGGTCTACGTGGTTTATTCGATTATAGACCTTTATTAAGTGCCTGTGCCAGGCCCTGGGGGCAAGCACATGAAAAAAACTCTCCTCCCTTTAAGTTAGGAATTCAAACCAAGGTGGAGGAAAAAAGGGAAGACAGATGGACAGACAGATGGGACTCAATTTAGCAAAGATCATGGGCAACCATTGTCTAACTCTTCATTCATTTTCAGTCCTAATGGCTAGGATTTTCTAATAAACTGCCAAGTAGCCTTTTTAACTAAATATGCCACCTATCCAAGGTATATTGTATGACTAGCTGAGTATCTTTTACTAACTTTGAGAAGTTTCTTGAGGGTTAGTAAGATGAGCACCAGGGCAAGGTACTCAGGCGCTTTCTAGCAGTCTTTATAAACCAGGAATGAGGTTTGAGAGGTTCCCAATAGTCCACGTGCAGAGCAGACACCCCTGCATTTGTGGTCAGAGGGGCTTTCTGTCCCAGAGACAACTGGAAGAGAATGCGGCAAACTTCCTGACACTGGAAAGTGGCTTAGGGCAGGGATCCTCAAACCCCAGGCTGAGAACTGCTACCGATCTTAGCCTGTTTAGGGAGAGGGCCACACAGCAGGAGGTGAGTAGCAGTTGAGTGAGTAAAGCTTCATCTGTATTTGCAACTGCGTCCCAGCGCTGACTTCAGCGCCTCAGCTCCACCTCAGATCATCAGGCATCAGATTCTCATAGGAGCACCAGTCCCTGGTGCCAAAAAGGTTGAAGACCACTGGTTTAAGGTGTCAGGGACCTCCATCCTAGTTCACTTCCCTTAGCCTAGTTTCAGACATGTGCCAGTCATGCCTAAAGAAACTATTAAAAGTGAGTAAATTTAAAAGGAAAATGATCAATTTTGGTCTAAGATGTCTATCTGTCTTACATAAGAAAAAGAG
>NW_011888803.1:11633228-11635682 GCF_000151845.1 Pteropus vampyrus
CAACTATACAGTATCTTGTATAATTGTAATATCCATAACTATTAATATTTATGTAATACTAGTAATACAGAGCTCTTTTGGAGGAACCTGAGTCATTCTATCTTTCTCATTTTGCATCTGAAGCATTTATTTTCTTTAACCGTATGAATTTTTGATATCTGAATTGAATATGAGGGGGGTGTACGCACATGCACATGTGTATATTGAATGTTAAAAAAGGATTATTTATAGGGATGGTGTAGTTTATTGCTTCTTTATGAACTTTAATTTGTTCTTTTTTGACTTATTTCAATGAAAGATTTGAGAATTTGATCCTCACCAGTCTCTTGGATGTTCTCCCATTTCCCCAGTCTGGCCAAAAACGCTGATTATTTTTTCACAGAACACAGTAGAAAGAAAATGAAAATTGGTATTTGATGAAATAGAGAACTCATACTTATGTGGAAAATTTATATATTAGATTGATTAATAAGCTATTTGCTTTTTCATATACTAAACGCTTCATTAAGTAACATTTCAAAGCCATTTGACTGCCTTCCTTTTTTAATAGGGGTATTGGGGACGTGACCTCATAGTGCAGGTGGAACTAATTTTTAAAGTGATCCTCTTTTTAGGTGATCGTATTTTTGTTTTGATAGTAGAATTTTACTGTATGTTAATAATCTCATTAATATAAGTTTTTTAATGGATGCTAAGTTACCCACATTTACACTGTTAATAAATATGAGCAAAGAGCAGTATTTGAATACACATCTCTTTGGCATCAAAGTTCTGCCCTTTCTAATATAATTTGCCACCTCCTAAATATAAGTAATTTTAATTGAGATGTTTTTGAAAGAATTAATGAAATTGAATACAAAGTTCCATTGTCAATCCTTTATTTCTTCTATGTATGTAGAAGTATTACTTCTATGTATATAGTTGCTACATGCTAGTTCAAAATTCCAGACCCTGGCCTAATCATCAGTTAAAGACTGATTAAGATGGGCTTACTTTTCTCCTCAGAGATTCTTTTTCAGCATTCAGATTCAGGAAATATCCTTTGGGGTTTACTTTGTGTCAGACCCTGAACTGGACGTTTTCAATAAATGACCCTGTGAGGTAGGTATTTTTGGTATTTACAGCTGAAGAAGCATGGATACTCAGAGAAGATGAGTAAAATGCTAAAGAGTTTTCTCTGGAACCACTTCAGTGTAATTATAATAGCTTAGCAATCATTTAAAAATATATTTGAAGTTAGCATGCAGTCTAGCATGAATATCTACAATTATGCTACAGCCCTATCTACTTTCACTATCCTGTTTCTGTTGAAAAGGTAGTTTAGGCAGTAAAACAAAGATATAATCTAGCTTCTAAATTTTAATGGCTTTATTAAGATATAATTCATATACCATAAAAGTGTACAATTCAGTTTTTTTTAGTATATTCATGGGATTTTCCAATCTACATAGCTTCTAATTTTGAACTTGGCTCTTAGTTATTGGTTTATTCCATTATTACTGGTCATACTCTCAGATAAGAAAACAGAATTATATATCATAAAAGAATTGTGATTCACTCTGATTCATCTTTGTCCAACCAAAGTCCAATAACTTCCCCCTTTTAGTTGTAGTGCAAAAAGCTTCCGTGACTTCCATAACAAAAGTTTGCTCACAAGAATGTTAATCTGGTTTACATATGTGCCAGAGACAGAGAAGCCTTGGAATGTGAAATCCACTTCCTTGTCATGTAATTCTTTAAGTTCTTTGCAACAGACATATTGTAAAGGAGAACCCAAAGAATGTCTGCAACTAATACTTAGTAAGTGTGCCTTCCTCAGGTTTAAAAAAAAAAAAAAATCCTCTGGTAACCATTTATAGTCATTCTGAGTCCTAAATCACTGAAGAGATACAAGGTCAAGATATATGGGATTCAGAAAGCTAGATACTGATCTCTCATTGACTGGACTTTCACTTAAAGTCACCTGAGGATCATAATGTCCTTAATATATACTATATTATATGAATATGTATTTAATATACTTTGTACACACACAAAGAACACATTATATGAAAAGCAACTTTAATTTTCAAAGTGCTACTGCATGTTTAATTCAGCTAATGGTTGAAACACTCTGGGAGGTAGGAAGTTTCTACCCAGTTTTTGATGGGTCAGACAGGATAACAGACACATTAATTGAAGTGCCTGTTTGAGATAAGAGCTAGTCAGTAGCTGACATTGCAGGTAAGTACTGGTTTCCTGCCTTATGGCCCATAAATCATCCATGCTTTGATTTTCATCTGTTAGTATAACCATAAAATGTATGGGGGCATACTAGACTAATAATGGGGTAACTAGAATTGTGTGTGGTTTCTGTGACACATAATTTCTCTCTATGTCTTTACACTTGCTATTTTTTCTGCCAAAATTGTATTCCTTACCCTCTGTACCATTCCATAATAGTCCCCCTTCTTC
>NW_011888803.1:11636419-11652320 GCF_000151845.1 Pteropus vampyrus
TATGTTCAACTGTTTCCAGCCAGAGCTTTTGCACATTGTCTATGCATACCTCTGCGCCCTCTTTTCCGTGACAGATTCAGTACCTTGTACTCCAGGGAAAACAGGCCCCTTCTCTTGGGCTGGAGAGATAGACAGCAAGGGTAGGTGCCAGAGAAAGGTCACGAGCTTCCCTGGCCCATGACCCCAACCAGCCCTGAGTGTGCCTTGGGATGGAGCGTGAGGCAAAGTCTCAGTCTGGTGTCACAACACATTCCTAGGGCATCTGTTTGTGCTGCAGCTTCTTTTACCATTTCTTTTTGAAACTTTTTATGGCAGTTAAAACATACATATCAAAAAAGGTCCATAGCCTAATTGTGCAGATCACATTTTGTAAACTGAACACACCCATGTAACCAGATTGTTCATTCTCATTGCTGCCATATATTCTAACTTGTGAATATACATTTTATTTTTCCATTCGCTGTTAATGGGCATTTGGATAGCTGCTTTTATTATTATCATCATCATCATCACCATCACCATCACATCGCTAAATGCCTTCTCTGTTCTTCAGAAGAGAGAATAGTGGACATGGTGGACACAAAGGCAAATAAGACACAGCCTCCGCCCACCGGAAACTCAAGATCTAGTCAAAAGGACCAACCTCGGAAGCAGATTATTATTAGTCATTATGATAGGAGCTTGGCGAAGGAGATAGTGCTTGAGCCGGAGCTTGAAGAATAAGGAGTAGTTCAACATAAAGAAAAAAGGGATCGTGCTGGAGGAAATGGCAGGGGCACAAACCCTTGGTGGAGAGTGGCAGAGTAGACAGCATGCTGGAGGAGAAGGGCCCATCTGAGGCTGCAGTCTTGGCAAGCCGGTCTCATTGTTCAAATGTTGTCACCCTTGCAGGGATGTGGGGGGCTGAGCTGGCAACCGTTGGGGGTTGGTGTGAGGTTACAATACTGCACCTACCTTTACCTTTCTTCCTCCTCTGGGAAAGTAATCAGCCTTCTCTCTCTCCTTGAAGCAAAGCCTTTCCTGAGGACAAAGTGCTTGAAAACCAACATTGAAGCTTTGACAGCTGCAAAATATCACTGGTTACAAGGATCCCACAGTTTCTCTGCTGTGTGGTCCTTTAGCTATATATTTTTATGCTGAGGCCTAGCTTGGAGTTTTCATTCTTGTGTTAGGCCCATGTTGCTTTATGGTAGCAATTAAATTTGAGAAAATTTTCTTCTGCCCAATACCATATGGAGACACTTAATAAATATTCTTGAGGAATTTTGATGATGATGATAATGCCAAAGATGATTATCAAGAGCTCATGCATTCTTTCACTGATTGAGCACCCACTGTATGTCAGGCATTGCTACATAGCAGCAAGGAAGAAGATGGTCATGGTCCCTCTCCTCATTGAATTTATAATCTAGTGGGGAATCCGACAGGTACACAGTTGTTTCTACCGCAGTGTGATAAGCGCTGTGCTGGGTGGAGGTACAGAGTCCTATGGGAGCACATCAGAGAAGCACCTCACCCAGACTAGGGGTCAGGGAGGGCTTCCTGGAAAAAGCGAGAGAAACCTGGTAGCCTCATGAAAGGGATTGGGGAAGAGTATTCCAGGTGGAAGACATGATGTGTCGAAGACAAGGCAGAATGGCTGGTTGGAAAAACTGGAAGAAGTTATCAACCTAGAGCACAGAGGAGAGGAGTTTTAACTAAAGGACCAGAAGCAGCAGGGTAGACAATGGATTGAAAGAGTCAAGACTGGAGGCAGAGAAACCAGTTATAATAATCAAACCTTAAAAGACAAGTAACCAACATTCTCAGTACAGTGACTTTCAAATTTCTCTTCTCCCTCAATCTTCCAACCCAAATATCTTGGCTTCGCCAGAGCCTAGCTATTTGAAACATGAAGAAAAATCCTGTTAGAAAGAAGTATTAATGTGCAAAAAACTTTTTTTTTTTTTTTTAATCACCCATACTGTTGGACCATTAAAACCGTGGTCCCTGGTGTGACCATATGAAGTTCTTTGCCTGGAATAAAGGTGTGTGAGGTATGTTTTCTAGTCTCTGTACGTGAAGCAAGAGCCATTCTGTAAACTCTGGATGGGTACTGTGTTTTATGCTTCTAGAAAGTGACTAAAGAGCTCGCATTGCACATGGTTACACTGTTTCTCATTTAGTTTGACCCACTGTGCATTCCAGGGGCCTTGCTTCCTGCTTAAATTCCTAAGCCACTCACAAACAAGATATAAAAGCTCAGAATAAAGGGGTTCCTGTGGGAATGTTATCTGCCACTTCCCCATACTGAGGTGCAAGTATTTCTTTTTCTTTTCCCCACTCCCTTAGTAAATTTTTTTACAAAGATTGGGTGCCAGGCATTTTATACTTAAGCCCTGAAGTGATTTCCAGCATTTTTCACAAAATATAAATACAACTCAATCAATGGTGAAGATGTGTTTGGAGTTCTTGGGTTCGTGTTTACCCAATTACATAAAAGATATTCACTTAAAAACTATTATATGAGAATCGCTATTACCATAGAATAGATATTTATTGTTTTTTATTATAAAATATCATACACCTCTGTACAGTAATACTAGATGTGTGGGGAAATTTCAGAAAAAAAGACATGGTCCCTGCTTTCTGAGACTTAATCTGAAACAGAGAGAATAAGCAGAATAAAAGTACCAATGCCACCACTGTCCATTTTGTCATTCCAGGAATGACATTAGTAATCAGTTATAATACTATTTCCTACTAAAGCCAGAGTCAGCCTCAGAATCCTTTTCAATACAGCACTCTGGGCAACTTTTGCATAGAGAGATAAAAATCTGTCTTTCACCCTTTATTTAAAAAATAAATACATTCCCAGAACCTTAGGTACTTTCCTTGCCTTTTATCTTTTTGCTAGTTTTAGAAATAATTTTATATGTGAATATGGGAACCTGAAAAATTCCTGAAAAAGCAGAATGTGGTAATGTTGCTTTTCAAGAAGTTGAAATTTCTACATTCAAGAAGGTAAACATTTGTTTCCCATCCATGATTACAGAAGCCCATTCCCATTTCTTGCCACTATAAATAAACATTGTTTTTTTCTTGGTTACTTCCGGAATGGCTGTCCTTGGACTGTATTATTTGTATAACTAGTTTCAGGACTGTAAAGCTGCCAGCTGTTAGTGAATGGTAACCACATTTTTGAGTGTCCTGTCACTGGGATTCTCTTCCTTGCTGACGGGGTCACTGGCTTTGGTAGAGATCAAAGGTCTTATTAGTCCTGACTCGGTGTCCTCATCACTGATCATTCCATGCCCACCTGTGTCTTTGAGCCTCTTCTCATTCCACATGTTTTCCATCGGGCCAGAGTTTCAGCTACATATGCTGATAAATCCCAAGTATCTAGACTAAGACTCCTTTCACACTCTAGACCTTTGATTTAACCATTCGAAGGACATTTCCACCAGAGTGGTAAGAGCTAACATAAAGAGCTAACGAATACTTGTGGCCAGAAGGTGTGCTAAAAGCTTTATAATCACGACTTAATTGAAGCTTTCCAACAACCCTTAGAAGTTATCATCCCCTTGCTACAGAAGAAAAATATAAGGCTTGGAGAATCACACCATTTGTTAAGTGGTAGGCCCGAGGCCGGTACACAGGCTATCCAGAGTTTAATAGTGTGCACAGACTCTTCAATTTAGGCATGTATCAAGTAGAAGTCATCCCAACCCCCTACCTCAAAACTTCAGTCTTAACCTTAAATCATTCTAGTCCACAACAAATATCATCCTGTTCTCATGTCCTTCTTCAAGGTCCAGTAAGTTACAAGTCTTTCAGTTCTGTCTCCTAAATAGCTCTCAAATTTCCACTTTCCTCTTTCTACTCTAACCACTACAGACCTTGTGCAGACTCATTATTTTTTACCTTCAAGACAGTCTATTCCCCACCCATTTTTGCCCACTCTTCTCTTGGGCCAGGAGAAAAGAGCTAGTACATCATTTTTCTCATGTATTTTTATTTTGTTTCTCACTATACCCATCTTGGACAAAAAGATAGGCTAGGACCTGGATGAGAAAACTTAGTTTGGAGCACGTGAAAGGTTTTTCTCATTTAATGTTTTCACTTGCACATCGGTAATAACGTCTTTTGTGTGCTTGTTTTCTAGGAATGTTTACCCTTGCAGAAGTTGCTTCACTTAATGACATCCAGCCAACTTACCGAATCCTGAAACCATGGTGGGACGTGTTTATGGATTACCTGGCTGTCGTTATGTTGATGGTAGCCATCTTTGCAGGAACCATGCAACTTACCAAAGATCAGGTGGTCTGCTTGCCAGTATTGCCGTCTCCTGTAAATTCAAAGGCACACACACCACCGGGAAATGCCGACGTCACCACCAATATCCCGAAGATGGAAGCAGCCACTGACCAAGACCAACATGGGCGGGCGACAAATGACATTTCCTTTGGCGCATCTGCTGTGACACCTGACATACCTCTCAGAGCCACATATCCTCACACAGATTCCACAGTTCCAAATCAGGAGGCAAAGAAGGAGAAGAAAGATCCAACGGGCCGAAAAACAAACTTGGATTTTCAGCAATATGTATTTATTAATCAGATGTGTTACCATCTGGCCCTTCCGTGGTATTCTAAGTACTTTCCATACCTTGCTCTTATACATACTATTATTCTCATGGTCAGTAGCAACTTTTGGTTCAAATATCCCAAAACCTGCTCAAAAGTAGAACATTTTGTTTCAATATTAGGGAAGTGTTTTGAATCTCCTTGGACTACTAAAGCACTGTCTGAAACAGCATGCGAAGACTCGGAGGAAAACAAGCAGAGACTAACCGGTGCCCAGACTCTACCAAAGCACGTGTCTACCAGCAGCGATGAAGGGAGCCCCAGTGCCAGTACCCCGATGATCAACAAAACTGGCTTCAAATTTTCAGCCGAGAAGCCTGTGATCGAAGTCCCCAGCATGACCATCCTGGATAAAAAAGACGGGGAACAGGCCAAAGCCCTGTTTGAGAAAGTGAGGAAGTTTCGTGCCCACGTGGAAGACAGTGACTTGATCTATAAACTCTACGTGGTCCAAACAGTTATCAAAACCGCCAAGTTCATTTTTATTCTCTGCTACACTGCAAACTTCGTCAACGCCATCAGCTTCGAACATGTCTGCAGGCCGAAAGTTGAGCACCTGACTGGCTACGAAGTATTTGAGTGTACCCACAACATGGCTTACATGCTGAAAAAGCTTCTCATCAGTTACATATCCATTATTTGTGTGTATGGTTTTATCTGCCTCTACACTCTCTTCTGGTTATTCAGGATACCTTTGAAGGAATATTCTTTTGAAAAAGTTAGAGAAGAGAGCAGTTTCAGTGACATTCCAGATGTCAAAAACGATTTTGCGTTCCTTCTACACATGGTAGACCAATATGACCAGCTGTATTCCAAGCGTTTCGGTGTGTTCTTGTCAGAAGTCAGTGAAAATAAACTTAGGGAAATTAGTTTGAACCACGAGTGGACATTTGAAAAGCTTAGGCAGCATGTGTCACGCAACGCCCAGGACAAGCAGGAGCTACATCTGTTCATGTTGTCGGGCGTGCCTGATGCTGTCTTTGACCTCACGGACCTGGATGTGCTAAAACTTGAACTGATTCCAGAAGCTAAAATTCCTGCTAAAATTTCTCAAATGACTAACCTCCAAGAGCTTCACCTCTGCCACTGCCCTGCAAAAGTTGAACAGACTGCTTTTAGCTTTCTCCGAGACCACTTGAGATGCCTTCATGTGAAGTTCACCGATGTGGCTGAAATCCCTGCCTGGGTTTATTTGCTCAAAAACCTTCGAGAGTTGTACTTGATAGGCAATTTGAACTCTGAAAACAATAAGATGATAGGACTTGAGTCTCTCCGAGAGTTGCGGCACCTTAAGATTCTCCACGTGAAGAGCAATTTGACCAAAGTTCCCTCCAACATTACAGATGTGGCTCCACATCTTACAAAGTTAGTCATTCATAATGACGGCACTAAACTCTTAGTGCTGAACAGCCTTAAGAAAATGATGAATGTTGCCGAGCTCGAACTCCAGAACTGTGAGCTAGAGAGAATTCCACATGCTATTTTCAGCCTCTCTAATTTACAGGAACTGGATTTAAAATCGAACAACATACGCACAATTGAGGAAATCATCAGTTTCCAGCATTTAAAACGACTGACTTGTTTAAAATTATGGCATAATAAAATCGTTACCATTCCTCCCTCCATCACCCATGTCAAAAACTTGGAGTCACTGTATTTCTCCAACAACAAGCTCGAATCCTTACCAGTGGCAGTGTTTAGTTTACAGAAACTCAGATGCTTAGATGTAAGCTACAACAACATTTCAATGATTCCAATAGAAATAGGATTGCTTCAGAACCTGCAGCATTTGCATATCACGGGGAACAAAGTGGACAGTCTGCCAAAACAATTGTTTAAATGCGTTAAGTTGAGGACTTTGAATCTGGGGCAAAACTGCATCACCTCCCTCCCGGAGAAAATCGGTCAGCTCTCCCAGCTCACCCAGCTGGAGCTGAAGGGGAACTGCTTGGACCGCCTGCCAGCCCAGCTGGGCCAGTGTCGCCTGCTCAAGAAAAGCGGGCTTATTGTGGAAGATCACCTTTTTGACACCCTGCCACTCGAAGTCAAAGAAGCATTGAACCAAGACATAAATGTTCCCTTTGCAAATGGGATTTAAACTGAGATAATGCGTGCACATCTGTGTGCAGGAACAACAACTTCCTAGATTGCAAACGCTCACCTACAAGTTATTGCAAGATAATGCATTTTAGGAGTAGATACATCTTTAAAAATAAAACAGAGAGGATGCATAGAAGGCTGATAGAAGACATAACTGAATGTTCAATGTTTGTAGTGTTTTAAGTCATTCATTTCCACATCTTTTTTTCTTTTTTTCTTTTGGGGAAAGGGAAGGAAAAATTATAATCACTAATCCTGGTTTCTTTTTAAATTGTTTGTAACTTGGATGCTGCCGCTACTGAATGTTTACAAATTGCTTGCCTGCTAAAGTAAATGATTAAATTGACATTTTCTTACTATATCACCTTTTTTGAGGTGTCTTGATTTGCTTTGCTTAATTGATGCAATATTGCTTTAACTCAGACCACTAAAGACACATCAAGTCCAAACTTGAAAATTTAGATTTGCTGAAATACTGATTTCTGTTTTAATTTAAAGCACCTCAAATAAGCACTTATAATATTTGACTGGTACTACTGCTCCTGAGAATCCCATTTTATAGATTTACACTCCTAAAACTCTGGAATGCAGTAAAGGTGTGTAGCTTGTTGGGGTTTTTGTTTGTTCTTAAAGAATAACTGATAACAAAAAAGTAATAGAATATAGCACTCCCTGTAATAGCTGTTTTTTGCAT
The DNA here is from genome assembly GCF_000151845.1 of Pteropus vampyrus. Lineage (NCBI taxonomy): Eukaryota > Metazoa > Chordata > Mammalia > Chiroptera > Pteropodidae > Pteropus > Pteropus vampyrus. Next base: position 11,643,839 of record NW_011888803.1, read on the forward strand.
AGTTTGGAGTTCTGATTATATGGTGCATTTTTCTACCTATAATATAGGGTTACCAATAAATAGAAAATGTTTTTAAATAATAAATGTATCTGATTATAACCAAAATAAAATTTTTAATGGCTTAATCATTAATAACCTTCCACTATCACCTTTTGGAAGATAGCACAAAATTAAAGCAAGTATTTAATTTCTTGCCCTGTTTTCACTGTTGAGGGGGGAAAAAAAGTAGGACTTATAGTTCATTGAGTTAGAAAACTCTTAACTTTGCCTATTTATTTTAGTGACAGACTACGTTTCCTGTGTTTGTCTTCAGCTAGGACTGGGGGCATGTCCAGGGGAAAGATGACAGAGTGTACATTTTAGATGATAGTTTTCTTTAACTTACAAAGTGTCTAAGTACATCTCAGAAAAATCACAAAATTCCCTGCCAACTATTCAGCTATTGGTTGGCAAGTATTTCATAGGCCTTTCCACGGGAGTGTTTTTTCAAGAGAAAAGAACTATTTGGCACTCTGGATGACAAAGTGGTATCGTCTCTGTAAAAGACTTAGAGTCAGTTAATGACACACGGGACATTCTCTTGTCACACCTTGTTTCGGCTTGAAAAATTTTGCAAAGACTGGAAAAGATGGACTCACATCTTTAATTTTCCTCCCAGGGACTGAACTCCAGGAGTACTGGCCAGTTGCAGTCGGTGGTGAATATTTGCCTGCTGTACAGCTTACAAAAACTCTGTGAAGTGTTATCTCCAGTCAAAAAGCCTGTGGCCACTGCAGCTCAATTAGGAGCTGACCCCAGCTGCAACATCCTGGCCATTCCTTCTCCTCCTAAAAGACTTGAGATAGAGGACTAGCTAATGAGAGCCCAAGTTTAGACTATCAGACAGAAGACAGTGGCAAATTCTTGGTGTAAGCAAATGCTCTCCCATGTATATACCTTCCATTCTTGTCTCCACATTCATTAATATATTCACGTGTGTAGATTACACACCTACTTAGTGCCTAGCCAGTTCAAGGAACTGGGGATTCAGTATTGGAATAAGTCACAGCCCATGGCTACATGGAGCTTTGTAGCAAACTGGGGTAGATGAGTATTAATTATGCAAGTAATTCATTCTAATATAGAAGATGTATAGAATCTGTGTGAATAATGGCTGGGATGGGAGCAGCCTTAAAGGGGAGCTTCAGGGAAGTTTCACGCTTATAAACTGCCTGTAAACGCTCCTGGTGGACACTGCCCTCCCACCAACTGCATAGGGCACCCTGCTTAGTAATGCCGCCCCCAAAAATTGGTATGGCATTTTTAGAAGGATGCCACACTGTCTTGTTTGTGAGATATAGAGGCCAGATCTTATGACCCTTGCTTTACAGGCTTGGAAATATGTTTTGCTTTATTAAAACAAGTGCATGTTGTTTTAGAAGCACACAGTGGCAGGCCACCCACTGCTTACCTTGTTTTTCTGAGGGAAGAACTGGAGGAGCTGGAGTCTCTGTGACGCTCCCAAAGCTTGACCACTGCCAGCTGCCTGTAGGCACTTGTTTCCTAATCAATATTTGGGATTCAGTCGCTTGGAACTGATTGGTGTTACATGGCCTTCAAACAATGTCGAGGAGTATCTTTTCTCTTACTCAAACTTCTGTTGACCTTATTAGCCCCTAATGATTTCCTTGAACTCTGAAGAGTTCACGGTCAATTGATTTAAATGCCGCATTCCTTGCCACTGTTTGCAACTATTTTAAAAGTGGTTTCCTAAGAAATGCTGATTCATCTAACAGAATTGAAATATTTTGGGTCTTGGAGTCTCAAAACAGCAGATGAGCTTTTGCGCCCAAATACACTATCAACCCATGTATCTTCACAAATTTATGTTGGCACCGCACACACCAGACGTAAGGAAAAGGGATGTTTGAGTTTTGGCTTACTAGTATTTTCATATCTTTTTTCAGAGTCCCTTGAACACCATCTGAAGAAAATTATTTTAAAGTACCTTTAAATGTTCCATGTATGTTTGAGTCCCACAAAAGCTGAGCGAATCTGGTTTACTTTTCCTATTTGACTTCTTTTCACCAGCATTTAGGGGTTCAAAAAGAGGAGCTGAAGTTGTTTACAGGGACCCCATTCTTAGTAGTAGAGATTGAGCGATTTAATAATATATAGAGAGAGTTTATTCTATATAAGTTCTGGCCTGAAGGTCTTGGCCATTTGACATTTTTCATACATGAAAGGAAAAGTCCTATGTTTTATTAATATTACTGCTAGTACTTTCTCTAACTGCCTCCCCTGGACTAAACTTCAGCCAGCAGCTAAACTCCAAGCTGCTGAAGGCAGCAAACTCCAAAGTGCCCTTGAGACCTACGCCCGATAGTTGTTAGCATTCACCTTGCTGAACAAAAGCCAGAGTGCTGTCCTCCCGCTAAGATTTCTGGCAGCACTTGCGTCAGTAATTCATTCCAATAAAATGGTCCCTTTATCAACTGAATCCCCAAACAAAGGCTGTACTAACAAAAAGCCCCTTTCATGAAAAGAAAAAGAAGGGTAAAAGAGAAACCCTGGAAAACAGTTTTCAAATGTCCTCTAACTTGTGACTGCAACACAAAAAAGTGGCCATGTCTGGTCCTGACCAGCTGTGGCTCTCCTAGGACAAGTGCATCAGGTGTTTAGGGTGGTGTCTGCTGTGGGGAAGGAGGCAGGAGGACAGCCGGCCACGAACCATAGCCTCAAGTCTGGCCTAGCCTGGAGTGACAGTCATGCTGCCAGTATTAGGAGAATAAGCCCCTCAGCTCACATGTCATAACTTTCAAAAAGAGTAGTTGTCCTGTCTTCATTTTTCAGGCTCTAAAAATACAGTGTACAAATTGTCCCAGGTAAGCACTGTCTTTCTTACGGAAATGCACATGATTTTCTGCTGTCAATCCTACAGGTTTCACCTCGTAGACTCATGATCCACCACCTTCTCTCCCACTGCTGTGCAGCCCCTGATGGTAAATACTGCCCCAGTCCCTCCTGCTCTCTCTGTCCTTTTTTCCTAAGATTGCAGCCTCTGGAGTGAGAGTGCCTGGCTTTCAATCCTGTTTCTGCCTCAGCAGTATAACCAGAACAAGCTGCTCAACCTCTCGAAGCCTCAGTTTCTCTCTCTGTAAATGGGAATAATAATAGTTCCTACCAGTGGTGTTTTATGAAGATTGAATGAGGTGATAGATAGAAGGGAATAACGTTCTGCTTTTATTATTTTTACCCTCAACTGTGACAGACTGTTAGCCCCACCTCGTATGCAGTTTCTCCTTCCTTGGTTATGGAATGTTCAGGGGACACTTGGGAACACAGAATAAAATGTGTATAAAATTAAAACATTACTCAGGGCTAGGTGTGGCCATGTGACTTCATTTTAGCCGAAAGAGTGGGAATGGAAGAGGAATGTGCAATTTCTGGATAAGTCTATTAAAGTCTCCTTCCTCTTCTTCATGCCTACTGGTTAAGCTGCAGACCAGGGCAGCATACCAGGCATGGCCCAGCAGTAGGATAGAAGTAGTCTGGGCCCCTGACAAAAGAAGGAGTAAACTTAAGCCTCTATTGATGAGGGGGCCTCTAATATATGCAGCAAGTCCAAAAGACCTTGCTACTCAAACCGCCATGCAGAGCCAGCACTTGAGAACTTCACAGAAATGAAGTCTCAGATCCCTTCCTAGACCGATAGATTCAAAATCTGGATTTGAACGAGGTGATATCCAGGTAATTCATAGGCATGTTGAAGTCTGAGAAGTATTGTCCTAAATATCTATCAAGAACAAGTCAGCTGGTCGTCGTCAGGAAGAGGAAGGTGCTGCTGACCAGTTTTTCTACTGCCATTAGGTTCTGCCTCTTCTATCAGCCACTTGCTGGCTCTAGTGGGTAAGGAATTGGCGTTTTGCTGGTGCTTGTGGCTTATACCAACTTCTAAGACCCCCTTGTCCTCCCCCCCATCAGTTTTCCTCCTGCTGGCACCCATACCGTTCATATCACCATAGCAACCACAGGAAGGAGGAGTGATAGTCAAACTGCCATCATCCACTGCCTGAAGAAGTAGTAGTTATATATATATTCTCCCAGGAGCCTGAGGTTTTGAAGGTCCTATAACTGCTCTAATGACATATGCACTCATGCTCAGCCCATGGACACCCTTCAGATTGTTCAGCCTGGGTAGCTAAACAACCCCATTCCATTGGTTAAACTTCAGGTTGAGTCTGGATTAGCAGCTCAAAGCTCACTCAACCATGAGATGACCTGCTCATTTCAAGCCTTTTCAGAACGTACCTGGGAAACTGCCAAATAGCCTGGCATGAAGTAGTTGGCTGGAGTAGTTTCTGAGGAAGACTCCCCCAAAGGAGTCACCCAGGTTTTAAGCCAAACTGTGTAGATACTATAAAGTTTTTTGTTTTTTTTTTTCAATTTGCCACCGGAAAACTTTAAATAGTAGCCACATAACTCAGTAGTTGAAGGGAACCTCTTCAAGGTGCATCTCCAGATCTTTTTCTGCATCTTAGGCCTACTGGCTCTTTACCTCACTTTGGTTGTGGCGGGAACAACTGGTCACCATCTAGATGATAAAGCTTTGTCTTCTTGAAGATGGCAATTAAATCACTCATCTCCTCTTCCCTGGGATATTGTGAGATTATGTCAGTGCAGTGTCTAGAGCTCCCTGGAGATAAATAGTGCATAAATACAGTTTGCTATCAATTTATCATCAGGGTAGACAAGAAATTCAGTTGACAGTATTTTCATCTTTTCTGAGAAGTAGCTGATGTATATTCAAGACTACACCTTCCACCTACCAATTTGAAGTCACTGCTGTTTTTTAGGGGATTCTGTGTTTCAGGTTTCTATTCCTGAAGGTGGAAGATGTTAGGAAGTGGATTGACAATCTAAGTAGTGATAATAACTCAGACTGTACTAAATGGATACTTGACTTACTCTGACTTGCTTGTCACAACAGATCTGGGAGGTGTGAATATTCCCCATATTACAAATGGAGAAACAGCTTAGGGAATCTGCCCAAAGTCACCTAGCTAGCAGGAGATGGGGGTACGGGAGCACTGCTAAATCAGTCGATGTGCATGTCTTGTCTCATTTGATCCTTCGAAGACCATCAAGAGAAAGATATTATCCCCCTTTAAGAGATGAACAAACTGCGACTCAGAAGAAAACTCGTCTCTGGTGCCACATTGTAAGTAGCAGATAGGATCTCAAATTCAGACATGCTTACAAACAGCTATGTTCTTGCACCAGACTACAGGGCACATGGCTGGTGCTCTGTCAGCAATTCAGAAAGACGTTTTGAAATCTGTTGACATCCAGTTACATAAATCTGCCCCGAGCTAGGATTTTCCTTCATTCTTTAGTATTAGAAATTTTTTGATGTGTCTCAACATCTGTCCTTCGCTTTATGACTTTGTTTCCTCTGTTAAGCTGTCTGACAGTCATGAAAAGGCAATCCAGGGTAATCCACCCAAGGAAATGTCATTATTTTCCCCTCGCTAAATGTTCAAGGCATGATTGCCTTTACTTACGGTCATTTACTCAGAAATGAGAAAGCTCTATCTCGGCTATTTGATGCAGAGTAAATGTGGTAGAGAGTGACATTCAACAAGTCCAGAAAGGTGGGTGCAGGAAAATACTAACATTTGCTGAGCCCTCCGGGCAGATGTGACTTTTTTTCAGCATGCCATTTCAGTCACAGATTCTCAAGCTGTTACCAACCCAGGTGGCACCGGCGCCTGCATCACCCCGACCTTTATTTTTACTGGGTCTCTTTCTTCTGATGTTAACAATCACTATACTCTACCATCTGAGCTAGGACAAGAATAGTCAAGATATTTGTGGTCCATGGGGAGAAAGAACCCAATTTTAAGTGGAAGAAACTGATTAGAAGGAAGAAAATGAAGAAAGTTGACGAAACTAACATTCTTGCCCCTACTGATACCTTTGTACCCCACCCCTCCTTGATTAGCATTTCAAAGCCTCCCAAATGTTTTGATGTTTTTTGCCTTCTTTATTTATTCACTGTAATTTGTTCTAGTACTTTACCTAAAGTAAGTTCAATTGGATGGAGTGAATTCTAACCAAAACATGAACTGTCATTTGAAAAACTTTTATGTACTGTATCTTTGACCTCTTATAAAAGTGCGTAGAGCTTTTACAAGATAACATAACTTTTATACACTCAATATACATAGAAGAATATTCTCATTTAGAAGGAGAAAAATTAGAGTCAGTAGTGACCAAGAAAGTCTGCAGATGGAGCAATAAGGAGCTCAGAGGAGGCCTGGAAAAAGGCAGGGATGTTTTAAAATATTGTAAACAGTTATTCTATTATTTACAGAATAAAATTAGACCAATGACACATTCTAAGTATGGCCTCAGTTGTTCCACCAGCCAGAGCTAAAGACATAGTAAATAATACATGTGCTCAATTGCAATGAATCAGGACCTGTCATAGTTGCTTTGGATAAGATTATAAGAGGTAGTAAGTTAACTACTCATACTAAGTTCTTAGTTGCTAAAATTCTTCTAATTGTATAAAATGAAATTAATTTCCTTGGCCTCAGATTTAATTCGCTATGTTTAAACAGACCCTCCTGCCAACAATTCAGCAACCTGCTCTCTGTTGGAAGAACTGAGAAGCTAGAGTCTGGTGACTATGGTTCAAGCTGCTGGAACTGCCTCCCAAGCAAGTTACTTCACATGGGTGTGCTTTTGTTTCCTCATATGTGAAATGGGGTTAATGACAGTATTTGCCTCATAGCACAGTTGTCTAGATTCAATGAGTTAATGTATATGAAGTATTTAGAGTGCTTAATACATTTCAGTTGTTTTCATTAACATTTCTAAAATATTTGGAAGCAATATTTTGTCCACAGCAAAAAAAAAAAAAAAAATCTAGAAAATAAAACTAGTCAAATGTAATATACTAGATCTAATGAAATGAATCTACCTAAGTAGGAACCAATGTGCCTTTCTCTCCTTTTGAAAGCCAACAAAGACAAATTATTGGGGACTTAATGTCTCACAAGCAAATTAATAAACAAATTTATTAATTTGTTTATTTTGCTTAGCAAATCAGAGTAACCAGACTTTATATTATTAAGAACCCTCTTTGGTTGGTTACGAATGTTTCTAAGTAGTTCTCTAAACTTGGATCAGACCCAATGATCCATCTGGCCAAAGGCCTGAGGACAGATTGCCAAAGAATAGCTGTGAGGGACTCTGTCTTGAGCTAATTTATTGGATTCTCAATAAAAATGTTGACTATTTTACCTGTATGGAAGATAAGGAATTGGTTGCTGTATAGGGGAAGAAAAAAATTTTTTTCCCTCTACCCAGGTCCTATAAATTAGACTGACAAAAGCCATTAACAAGAGAAAACCAAACAGAAGTTTATTAGCAAGTGCATTGTGTGTACACATGGGAGCACCCAGAGATGAGTAAACTCAAAGGAGTGGTTAGAACTGGGCTTATATAGCATTTTAACAAAAGAACAATAAATGTTTAGAGAAGTAACAAGACAAAGGAAAAGCACTTTGAACTTCTTAGGGTGGCAAATTATGGGAAGGCAAATATGTGGGGGAAACTAATGGAGGATAATGGCTAGTTTTAGGAAAGTTTGTATTGTGAGTCCTCTGGTGCTCTCTCTGAGCCGTTAAGGGTCTAGAGTTATCTCCAGTGATCAACTTCTATCCTTCCTGATAGAGAGGAAGGACAGGACACCTTTACAAGTTCAAGTCCTGCTTTTAGGCAAATGGGGTGAGGTGGGGGCATGCAGAGAACTTTTCTTATATCTGCTTCTTCTCAGTTGCCTTCAGCTCAAAATAATCTGCATACCAAAGGGGCATGTTTTGAGATGGTGTATTCCACTACCCTTTGCCTGGCTGATCAGTAGTTTGTGTTTCTTTTTGGTTAACTTGAAACTTATACTAAGACTAGTCATTGGAGCTGAAAGTATTCAACCTTTTCTAATCTATTCAAGACGATGAAAAATCATCTCTATGTTCAAGAATAGTTGGTCACTGTTTCCTTTAAAGAATTTGTGTATGTGTGTACCCTATTTTTAAAATACCTGATTCACAAAATGTAAGGTTTATAGAACAGACGACTAATGGGATGATCATTTATAAAACAAAAAGTATCTTTCCTTCTTGCACTCAGAAAAAAAGTGGGTTATACACAATGTTTGGAAAATACATCTGTTGGTTACAGCAAAGCACCCTTACAATTTAAATAGAATGTTTATTTTTAAAGTACTCTCCTTCCAGGCTTACATTAAGCATATTTGTCTATTCATTGATTCCTTTGTCAATCAAAGAAGAAGAAAAAAAGTGAATAGAGCTTTTACAAGATAACACAACTCATTCAACCTTTCCATTGCATTTTTAAGTCCGCCAGTCCCAATCCACACTTAATGTAAACGACAATGAAATGTAAAGGATTAGCTGAGAATCTGTGAGATCTC
>NW_011888803.1:11652370-11660871 GCF_000151845.1 Pteropus vampyrus
CAAGTGCATTGTGTGTACACATGGGAGCACCCAGAGATGAGTAAACTCAAAGGAGTGGTTAGAACTGGGCTTATATAGCATTTTAACAAAAGAACAATAAATGTTTAGAGAAGTAACAAGACAAAGGAAAAGCACTTTGAACTTCTTAGGGTGGCAAATTATGGGAAGGCAAATATGTGGGGGAAACTAATGGAGGATAATGGCTAGTTTTAGGAAAGTTTGTATTGTGAGTCCTCTGGTGCTCTCTCTGAGCCGTTAAGGGTCTAGAGTTATCTCCAGTGATCAACTTCTATCCTTCCTGATAGAGAGGAAGGACAGGACACCTTTACAAGTTCAAGTCCTGCTTTTAGGCAAATGGGGTGAGGTGGGGGCATGCAGAGAACTTTTCTTATATCTGCTTCTTCTCAGTTGCCTTCAGCTCAAAATAATCTGCATACCAAAGGGGCATGTTTTGAGATGGTGTATTCCACTACCCTTTGCCTGGCTGATCAGTAGTTTGTGTTTCTTTTTGGTTAACTTGAAACTTATACTAAGACTAGTCATTGGAGCTGAAAGTATTCAACCTTTTCTAATCTATTCAAGACGATGAAAAATCATCTCTATGTTCAAGAATAGTTGGTCACTGTTTCCTTTAAAGAATTTGTGTATGTGTGTACCCTATTTTTAAAATACCTGATTCACAAAATGTAAGGTTTATAGAACAGACGACTAATGGGATGATCATTTATAAAACAAAAAGTATCTTTCCTTCTTGCACTCAGAAAAAAAGTGGGTTATACACAATGTTTGGAAAATACATCTGTTGGTTACAGCAAAGCACCCTTACAATTTAAATAGAATGTTTATTTTTAAAGTACTCTCCTTCCAGGCTTACATTAAGCATATTTGTCTATTCATTGATTCCTTTGTCAATCAAAGAAGAAGAAAAAAAGTGAATAGAGCTTTTACAAGATAACACAACTCATTCAACCTTTCCATTGCATTTTTAAGTCCGCCAGTCCCAATCCACACTTAATGTAAACGACAATGAAATGTAAAGGATTAGCTGAGAATCTGTGAGATCTCCAGTTTACTTGAAGGTTCAGCTCAATGTATTGCATTTTAGAAACAGACCACGAGATATGCAGGGCTTAAATACAGCAGACTTATACTGTTTTATTATGTCAAAGATCAGCCTTCCACTACACCCACTCTTTGTTTTAAAAATCCCCTTTAGAATTCAGTTATACCAAAAAAGAAGGAGGGTGAGAATGGGGAGAGTGGGGTGAGAATAATTTAGGGAGATCGCTCAGGCCATTTCATTCATCTCTTCAAGAAATAATCTAGCCCATGCCTTACATAAACTAGGTAATGTACTAAGTGCTGGCGTGAATCGGATGTACTTGATTCCTATCAAGAAAAAATTTAAACCATGCTTTGTTTTCTGTTCTTGCTGCACCCTCTGCTTCCTGCCCCTATCTCTGACCAGGCACCATTCTGCAGAGGTGCGATTACCAGAGGGAGAACAGACAAAGAACACAGGTCCCCAAAGAATCCAAAGATAGTGGCATAGTGAGACCTGCACTTCTAATCAGCCCACAATCTCTCCACTTACCCTTTTATTCCTCCTCGCTTCTCCCCTTCCTCTATACTCACATGTTGGCATTAAAGGACACAGCTTGTACTCGTTTGCTGATTCTTATGTAGTCTTCTAAGTGTTCTGATGTCTTTTCTTCTGATTTCAAAAGTAACACATGTTCATCATTACGTAAAAGTCAAGTATTACAGAAACGCATGTCCTTTGAAAACATGCCACTCCACCCCTCAAAATTCTGAACAGAATTTGCTTTTAATTTAGAGTAAAAAGCAAAGTCTTTAAAGGGCCTACTGATTTTGCATACTACCCTTACTTCTCTGACTCCATGTCCTCCAGTTCTGCCTTACTTACTGGAGTTCAACATCACAGCATTCCAGCTTGCCTGCACTTCGGGGCCTTTGCACGGCTGTTCTTTCTAGTGGAATGCTCTCCCCATATCTGCATGGCTTCTATCTTAGTCAGCTTGGGCTGCCATAACAAAATACCATAGACTGGGTGACCTAAACAGCAAGAATTTATTTTTTCACAGTTCTGGGGAATAGAAGTACAAGATCAAGGTTCTAGCCAATTTGATTTCTGGTGAGAACTGTCTTCCTGGCTTGCAGACAACAGCCCCTTGCTATGTCCTCACATGGCCTTTCCTCGGTGCAACCTCATGACCTCATTTAACCTCGGTTACTTCCTTAGAGGCTCCACCTTCAAATACAGCCACACTGGGATTAAGTCTTCAACATAGGATTTTGGGGAGGACACAAACATTCAGTCCATAGCAGCTTCTTTCTATTCTTGTTGACATATCACCTTCTCAGACAGGCTTTCTCTGGCCTCCTCTTAAAAACACTGATATATTATATCTCACAATTCTGTGGGTCAGCTGGGTTCACCAAGGCATCCATGAGCTGCAATGATCTGGCAGTTCTACAGGGACCAGAGCGTACAAGATCGCCTCACCCGTATGGCTTGTCTTCAGTGCTGCTGTTGGCATGGTCTCTCTCCGTGGAATACCTAATTCTTTTGCATTTTAGTCAGGGCTTCCTCACACAACAGCACGAATGCTTCAAAGGGCAAGAGTGGAGGCTTCAAAGCCTCTCAAGGCCAGGGCTCCTGATGAACGAGTCAGAAATAGCAGAGTCCGTTTGTGAGGGGGCGTGCACACAGGCCCGTATGATTTATCAGAGGCCAGGACTGGCACAATCTGACATACCATCCTATTTAAAATTGCAACTTCATCCTTACTTTTTTCTTTGTTATTATCCATGGCTAGCAAATTACAAATTCTATACAAGTAGAGATATTTGTCTGTTTTCATTCACTGATGTATCTCCATTGCCTAGAATAGAACCTACTTGTGCTAGGCGCTTCATAAATATTTGTTAAGTGACTGAGCAAATTAATCTGAAAATGTTTTCTAGAATCCTTCATCTTTAATAATTTTATAACTTTGGATATGCTTTTACTATTAAAAGGCACTTTACCACAAAATTAACTCATTTTGCTTTTCACAATAACCTCACAAGGTAGGCAGGATAAGTATCATTACACCCACTTTATAGATGAGGAAACTGATGCCTAGAGACAGTGAGTGACTTGCCCAAGGTCACACAACTAATAAGAAGAGATCTCTGATTTCATGTCCCAGGCTTTCTACCAGCCATCATGCAAATTTCCTAGTGAAATGCACTCTCTGACTCTTCTACTGCCCTCCACAGGGCTTTGTGCTTGGGGAACTCTGTCAAGTTTTGGTTACACAACTGGCTAGAGGCCCTGGGGCCAAGAGGGGAAGCATTATTTCTCTGAAATCTCCCCATGGGGGTTAAAACCTAAAGGTCATAATGATCCATAGCTATCGAGACAATGAAAGGTAAGGTTGCCAGGACCTATCTTTATAGACCTTGCCCTGGATTGCACTGCACTGTTTGTATAAAGTTAAACTTTAAAGCTGTGTGTCTAACCAGGGGTTGGTTGCCAGGTTATTCTGGTCTGTATTAAGCATCGGTTTGAGCCTGAAGGGAACAAAAAACAATCTCCTCTCAAGCTTTGAGCTGCTGTTCCACTCAGAGAAGGTTTGATTAATGAGCAAATCTTAATATTAAAGGAAAATGACACCCGATGGAGAAAATTCTCAGCTCTGTATATTGAAATGTGTTTTGATGCTTTTATGGGTGGAGCAGAAGTCTTGTCTCCTTTATGAAAAACCTCTTGAGAGACAGCTTGCAGAATATGGCAATTTTCAAGTTAAAGAATTTACTTTTAAAACACAAAGGTTTTTTTCTACTTCATTCTCTCTCAACTCGTCACGATGTTTTTAATTTGCTCTTTAATGTCATTCTAAGGAAAGGAAAATTAAAATTTTAGATTACTAGCATAAATTTTACCATTCATTGTTATATTGTGCAATGTCCATTCTAAATGCAAATGTAAGAGCAATAAATTCATATGCAGAATTAGCGAAATTACACAATTTGTATTTTGTAGCTCAAACGTGCATATGGATATTGTTCTTACCAATATAGTGGAAATGCTGCACAGAGCTATTTTTTATTTCATCGGTCGATAGGCGCACATTCTACCAACACTCCACATTCAGTTTACTGATGAGTAAAGGAAGACTTGAAAAGGAACTTTGAGTTGCCATCTTTCCCTTTCTTTCTGTCATCCTTTTCAGAATGAGCGATGGCTAAGACAGGGAAGTAACATGAATAAGAAAGGAAATGATGAGGTTTTTTAGTTATTTGTTAAATAGCTAACATTTACATTTAGAGTGCCACTATGTTCTGCATTCAAATCGGATTCTGGTTCAAACAGAAAGCAGAGTCTCAGGGCTGAGAGTGAGTCCTCCCTTCTCCTTCCTCCACTGTAGATGAAATTCACTGACCTCGCATTTGCCTGAGGTCATACTAAACTTTCAGGCATTACTGGGGGTCCATGGGAATTCTGTGCTCATGGGACATCAAGAATTCTATATGCAGATATAGCAGCAAGAAAGAGTAGACATGCATATTATACTTATCTCCTCTGCTCACACACTGCTCCTTTGTCACATCCGCATGCTTGTAAAATTGAAATGCAAAGATAAAGTTATTAAAAGTCTCAGGATGGCAACCACAGAGCATTAAACCAAGGGTGATGTGTCTGCACAGGTCTTGCATTTTCAAAGCCGGCCTCGCTGCTTGCTCTGTACACCAAGGGGAAGGACAATTTGCCTCAGGAGATGTGACACACACCCTTCTGACTGTACTCACCATTGTCCTCACTGCACAGTCACCATCTTTGGCCAGGAGAGTGTTAATGTTTGTTTATGGAGTTACCTATCCTGAAAGAGATCAGGAAAGGGAGCCATTCTTTTATTAACTTATTCAACACACAGGTATTGATTGCCTACCATGTGCCATGCACAGACTCCTGATGTTTAATTATTCAATTTGACTTTTAAAACAACCTTGGGTTTTGTGGTCCAGGTCTCATAAAAATAGAGGCAACCTATCCCTAGTATGGTTACTGAACATTCAGATTTTTTTTTTTTTTTTTGCAAATTCATGTCCTTTGAATGCGTCATGTCTCCCTCCAAGGTATGCCAGGTAGAGCTTGACCTGAGCACAATTAATAAATTTTAATGAACATTTTTATTCTTAACAATTATTATTTTTCAGCAATTTTTCTTTCTGACTAACTGCTTTTATATATTAATTTCTTTTGTGTGTGTTTGTTAACTTTTTATTGTGGGAAATTACAAGAATGTACTGAAGTAGAAAGAATATTATCATAGACCCTCAGAGCACCTTGTCCAACTTAACTATATCAATTTATGACCAATGTTTTTTCATCTATAATATACCTCTACATATTTCCCCTAATTATGTTTTTAATTGTTCCCATTTTTATTTGGAAAAATTTCAAATTTTTAGAAAAGTTGTAAAAATAGTATAAGAACGCCCATATATTCTTCACCTAGGTTGCACAATTTTTAACATTTGCCTTACTTTCTCTGTCTCCCTCTCTATACAGACACACATACACACACATATTTACACATATGTGTATACAAAGGACATGTATTTGTATGTATACATGTATGTGTATATATGTGTGTGTTTATACATGCACACACAGTGATATGCTGAAAAAAGTTTAACAACTGGCTCAGGCCGAGGTAGTGAGGAAGAGTCCTCACTAGAGTTTGTAGTGTTTGCTGTCTTCTGTGGTATCTAAATATTTTCACCATGGTTGAGCTCAAGCTACCGACAGTTTAGTACTATATATAATAATTATATATGCATATAACAATATAAAATATATATGGCTTTTTGTTTTTTTTGTTTTGGTTATTTTTGCTCACTATTCGAAAGCATATTCAGATATTGTGATATTTCACCCTAAATACCTTAGCACATTTCTTTTAAGAACAAGGACATTATAGTGATCACATTCAGGAAATATATTTAAATAAATATAATAAGTTATCTAATATAAAATCTGTACCAGCCAGCCTCCAAGATAACACTCAATATTCACCTCATGATTAGTCATACCCTTATGCAGTTCCCTCTCACTTTGAATCACGACTGGTTGATTAAATACAAGAGGATGGAGGTGATTGTGGTTTCTAAGGCTAGGTCATATGGGGCATTGCAATTTCCATCTTGGTCTCTCAGATTGCTCATTTTGGGGGATGCCAGCTGCTGTGTAGTGAGGATACCCAAGCAACCACATGAACAGGAGCCAACTTGCCAGCTCTAACTTAGCCCTTTGAATGAACCATCTTGGAAGCGATGCAGCCCCACTTAACCCTTTAGATGGCTGTAGCCCTAGCCAACATCTCAGTATGATGTCTTAAGGGACTTTCTTAAGAGAACCATTGAATCTAACTACTCCCAAATTCTTGATCAAAGAAATTATGAGAGATTAAATGATAATTGTTCTTTTAAGCTGCTATGTTTGGGGATGATTTGTTATATAACAATAATTAATGCACAGTTCATATGCAAATGTCCCAAAAAATTTCTTTATTTTTTTAACCCAGAATCCAATCAAGGATCATGCATCTCATTTAGTTGTCACGTGATTAATTTTCTTACTCCAATATTGTGAGATAATAGAAAATATATATATGGGTCTCTGCCCCCTGTCCCTCACACAGGGCTCCTATAAACTTTGTAAACTCCTAAGCGATACAAGCACTAGGAGCATCTTTTATCATACTGTTGTGACTCTGGGTGGGCTCCTGGATGGGGACAAGTCACCAAAAAGACCAAGCCATGATTAGAAGCTCTGAATTTTAAGTCCCACCCTCATTCTCCAGAGAGGTGAGAGGGGCTGGAAATGGACCTAATGATTGATCATGCCTACAAGAAGAAGGCTCTATAAAATCTCAATCATATGGAGTTTGGGTAGGTTCCAGGTGGATGAACACATCTACCTATCTACTGGGAAGGTGACGTACTCCAACTCCACAGGGACAGAAGCTTCTGGACCCTCCCAGAGCTCACCCTATGTATATCTTTGTCTGGCTGTTCATCTGTATTCTTTAATCATATCCTTTAATAAACTGGTAAATGTAAATGTTTCCCTGAGTTCTATGAGCTGTTCTAGCAAATTGCTGACTCCAAGGGGGAGGAGATCATAGGAACCTTGGATTTATAGCCAAGAAGATTAGAAGTTGTGGGTACCTGGGGCCTTACTACTTGTGATTGTCATCTGAAGTAGAATGGGGGGCAGTTGTGGGATTGAGCCCTTAACCTGTGGGATCTGACACTATCTCCAGGTAAACAGTGTTGGAATTGAGTAAAATTGTAGAACACCCAACTGATGTCACAGAAAATTGAGGTGTAGGAAAAAACCTCATGCATCTGGTGTCAAGAGTATTGTGAGTGTGGTAGGAGTGTAAGAGTAAAGGAAAAACCCAGGACTGAGGATTTTAACTACACAGATGTTAACATACTCTATCCTTTTTTTTTTTTTTTTTGAGATCAAATTGTTAGCTTTATTATTGATAAAGTTGATATTAGAAATCTTTCCTTCTTAATGGCTACTAATTGATGATGTGTTCCAGGCAGTACAATAGAAAATATAAAGCTTCAATCTTCAGTATTTTACAAGTTCTAGAAGGTGAGAAACTAGCATGATTCACACCATGTAGGGGAGCTCGATACGATCTTTTTTTACTTGCATCTATAGTCCTATCCTATGTGGTCCTTTGCAATGCCATTTCATTTATTACAATCTCATCTTCCAAGGCCAGCTTTCCTTCCTTCCTTCTTTGCTTCCTTCCTTCCCTTCCTTCCTTCCTAATTCAATTAGAATACTGCAAGTGATTTGCGCCAAAACTGATTTGACGCATAACTTTTCTGGCTGGTAATTACGTCAGAAAAACCCAGATAAACAGAAATCAAAACTTATTCTATTCTACTGTCTCTTTGATCATTAAGTTACATATAGATTTAAATATTCATTTATCTATCAAATGTCTACTGATGAGCTACCCTAGGTTGTAAAATAGTGTGAATAATACAAATATAGCCCCTGCTTTCATAGAACTTGTACTCTAGTGGGGAAAAATAAAGATATGAGTTAACGACTGATATCTAAAGTTAATTGCCATGAAAAAAATCAAATACATGGTGTAGTACAGAGTGGTTTGGGAAGCTAATTTAGATTGAGGGTTGGCTAAGCCTGAGGAAGTGACAATTGAGTTGAGACCTAAGCTAGACCTTCTCAAATTATAACTTGCATATCAATCACCCGGGGGACTTGTCAAAATGTAGTTTATGATTTAGTAAGTGAAAGACTGAGCCTGAGATTTCGCATATTTTATAAGGCTCCAAATGATATTTATACTGCTAGTTCTGGGAGCTCTTATTGGGTAAGAAAGATAATGAAAAGAATCAAGAGGAGAGAGTTCCAGGCAGAGGAAACAATCACATAGGTG